>NW_021364108.1:0-265 GCF_001605985.2 Dendrobium catenatum | reverse complement strand
ATTTCATAAAAAATAAACGAAAAAATTAAAAATATAAATTTCCAAATATTTGTAGGAAAACGAGCTATATTTTTATGAAAATATTAAATACTATTTTATTTAGGAAATGAGATTACAAAAATATTTAAAATACTAAAAACTAAGGAAATATCTGGAAAATTTCTCAAAAATCATAAATAATATTTCTTACACCATGAATAATTTTAGATAATTTCTAAAATTAGACATGTAATAATTTGGAAAATATAAGATATTTTATAAATAT
>NW_021364107.1:0-282 GCF_001605985.2 Dendrobium catenatum | reverse complement strand
GTAGATCCCCCAATGAAAAAGCTGGTGGTTCGGCCCTCTCAAACTGCAAAACTTCTGACTTCAATAATTTGATTTTCAATATTGCTGTTCAAGATTTATCTTCTGTAGGACACTACTTTACTTGGTACAATCAAAGGGCTGAAAATCCTATACACATCAAGCTTGATAGGATGCTTGTTAATGATAAATGGCTTGACACTTACCAGAACTCTTATTACCTTGTGGATAGTCCGCAGATTTCGGATCACTCTCCCATTATTCTGCAATATGACCAATCCCTTC
>NW_021364106.1:0-238 GCF_001605985.2 Dendrobium catenatum | reverse complement strand
TTAAATAAGCTAAGCCTCCTTAAAATTAAAAAAGTTTGGCCAAGTGATTATGATTAGCTCAAATGTCAGAAAATAAAATTATATAAATATTTGAGATTATTTTAATGATTTTAATTGTAACTGATTAGGATAACATGTAGGTTAGCTAGAGTCTTTTAAATTTTTTATATGTATTTTAAATTATTGAGCTATGAATATTAGATTTGAATGGGATATTATCCATCCAATTTTAAGTCCA
>NW_021364105.1:0-303 GCF_001605985.2 Dendrobium catenatum | reverse complement strand
AAGTGGATGTGGAGCTATAAGGGACTAAGGGGAAACATGATTTAAATGGAGGTATAAAGAAGAATCGAAAATGTCATATATGTTTCCTATTGATATGTTGAATGTAATGTTATTTTATATATTTTATTTTTTTATATAATGCTTAAGTGAATACTCATCTTATCTTTTGTTAACATGTTCCAACTATTAATTGATTTGTGACACTAGTTGTACTATCACAATTATGCTCATAACAACAACCAATTATGTGATTTTATTAAAAATATATATATTTTTTCATATTAATACAATGTTTAACTGATA
>NW_021364104.1:0-246 GCF_001605985.2 Dendrobium catenatum | reverse complement strand
TTGCCTATATGATAATCCTAACTTAATTAATCTAAAAAGTGCTATAATTTGAAAAGCAATACAAAAATTAATCTCATTAGAAAATCTAATTTTTTATAAATATAAGTTAATTTATTACTCGATTAAGTTAAGACTATCAATCTCATGTTCTTTTTAGACATACATAAGTTTAATATTATTATTGCAATTTTGATGTCTTATTTTTTTTATTTTTCTTTTCAATATAATTATATTTGTACTTAGAGA
>NW_021364103.1:0-429 GCF_001605985.2 Dendrobium catenatum | reverse complement strand
TTCAGTCATGCAGTATTATAATTAATCCAATTATTGATGGACAGCACTATACCCTTTTAGCTGGTTACATAAAGCAGAAAAGGTGGGAATTTTATGACTCTATACCCAAACATATGCATAGAAGTATTGCTGTGAAGATAGTGAGTTTGATTCTAATCTTGAATTGTTTAAAAATTTCGTGATTATTTTTAAGTAACTTAATTCTATTCTATATATTGTTCAGATTGCAAGCTTAAATAAGGATTGCAAAAAAGTCTTTCGTCAAAATATCACTAAATGGAGTTTCAAGACAATGAAGAAGGCGTCAACTCAGACCAACAATACAGATTGTGGTATGTTTGTTTGCAAATACATGGAGAATATTGTTCGACAAAACAACTCCAACTGGCAAAAGAGAACGGATTGGCAAGAAAAAATGCCAAAATATAG
>NW_021364102.1:0-201 GCF_001605985.2 Dendrobium catenatum | reverse complement strand
TCATAGGTTTGAAGCTAATTAATAGTGAGCATGATCCTCTCATTGGAAAGGCCCAATGAGGGCATGTGACAAATAGGGTGTGATGCCCCAAGATCTAACTTGGAAAGAATGTCAATCAATTACTCAAACAATTTACCAGAGTTATCTAAAACCTTTAATTAAGTAGTCTATCAAACATTTATGAAATTTAAAACATCAATA
>NW_021364101.1:0-240 GCF_001605985.2 Dendrobium catenatum | reverse complement strand
GTATCTGTTTTGGTTTTCTGTATCTGTTCTGTACGAAATTGTGATTCTGATATGATATGATCTGCAAATTCTGTTCTGATCTCTGTATAATTCTGACTTTGTTGATTTATTCTGTTCTGTGATCTGATCTGTACGACTCTGATTCTGATTTGATATATATCTGTATAAGTTCTGATTTTCGATTTCTGATCTGATTTCTGTCGGATGAGTTTGGTTTTGGTTTCTGAGAATTTAGATTGG
>NW_021364100.1:0-240 GCF_001605985.2 Dendrobium catenatum | reverse complement strand
ATCTCTTATTTCTGACGGATTTTCCGGCGGAATATTTGATAGTTTCCGGTGGATTTTAAAACTTTCCTACGGATTTCCAACGAAATTTTGTTCGCTGGTAAATCGAGTGTCGGAAAATTTTTCCGTCGTAAGAAATCCGCCTGAATTTTTTTCCTGGCAAAATTAATCTGCCGAAATAAATAAAAATGTTTTAAAAAAATCCTTCCTGCCAACCCACGCGCAAGCATCCTGCGGGCAAAG
>NW_021364099.1:0-1756 GCF_001605985.2 Dendrobium catenatum | reverse complement strand
TTTCCACAAAGAAATCAACCACCTTATATAAAAAAAAATAAGGGGAAATTATATTAAATGCTCACTTAAAATTGCCACCCAAACAGCCAATAGAAACCTTTCAAAACAGCCACAAAGCTCTTCCAAACCAGCCCAATTAATTAAAAAATTAAGCATCATGCATAGGTTTCAACAAATGGGGAAAATCGAGCAGCCACCACAGGGAAAAACGAATAGCCAATAGCAAGGAAATCGAAGGGGTGGCTTGGGAAACGAAGAGCCAAGAGGGAAAACCAAAGTCATTGACTACATCAATCTTTGAATGGGATACTAATAAAGACTATTGGCAAAGAGTAATGTCATAAGAGAATGAAATGCTCTAACATATAGTATTATATGATAGCATTGATGTAGTGAGCACAAAAGTCACTGAAACAATCAACATTATAGAATCTGGAGATCACATGCTGCATAAATATGCACAAAATAGATAAAGATGAAATAGGGCCTAGTAGTTGATGAGAAAGATTAGAAGCTGTGAGAGGAAGTCAAACTAAGAGGAGGAAGATGGATGAGCAAACTTACACATTGTAATGTGTATTAAATTTTAGAGGTGACCTGACAATGAATCTAGAATCATCATTTTAATATCATATTTGAAGTGAGACAGTTGGAAAGGACAGTACATTTACTAAATTGACAGAGCAAAATATGCATAAACAAGAGAAGAGAAACTAAAAAGAAAAGTATTGCGGTAATAAATAACACAAATTCCTACTATAAATAAGTTAGAAAATGTGATAATTTATATACAAGAAGATTTGGAGCTATGAAATTAGAGCCTTATATTGAACCACATAAATAGATTGCAAATTATTCATGCAAAACAATCAACTAATATAGCCCAATATGCAAACAAGACGGCAGCAACACAAGCAAATATCATTAACGAGTAAAAAAGCTATTGTTAATTACATTGGTTCAATCTCTTCTCGCTTTCAACTCAAGAATAACTTTCTGCATTCTTCTGAATTGTTCTGATTGAAATAGATTACATATCTTCCAGATGCATCATATACAGTAATCTAAAAGACAACAGAATGAGAATGTGAACATTAGTGACAACAAACGACCACATTCCCTTAAAACCATAAATACGCGATCATTACATAAGTTAACAAAAATCAACAACCATCAGAATTCAAACTAAACTATAATCCAACTCTTAATACAAAAAAATCCCTCCGATATAAACAAAAAATAGCACATCTCACATTACATACTAACCAAACAATTATCAAAAAAGACGGCAACAAAATGTAAGATAACAGCTAATCGTATCAAAAGGTCAGCGCATAAGAAAGCGAGAAACGATTGCAAAACGTAATAGAATGATCAAGTAATAAAGCGAAGGAAAAGGTAACAACTACAGAATCATTGCTCATCGGTAGGGCGCAGCTGAACGGATTAACGGATGGCACCAACACCTTCCCCTTCTCAGTGACGCCGGCGACTACGCATCGAAAAGGAGGGAAATCCTCAGAACCTAATTTGAACTGCCGATTGGGCGGGCGAGGAAGGATCTCCGCGAGGCTCGAGCTGTCGATGCCGGACATGGAGGAAAGTGATGCAGGTGAGATTGGATCTGAGGCGAGGGAGGAGCTTAGGGTTTTGAAAGGGAAGGAGGGAAAGAAACGAAGAAGGAAATTAGGTATTGCTTTCTATTTCGATTTTCTCTTGTGATTTGGGGGCCTTTTATAGATCGAGTTTTGGAGGC
>NW_021364098.1:0-358 GCF_001605985.2 Dendrobium catenatum | reverse complement strand
AGTGTCTAGAGATTTGAAATTTTCTAAAAACCACATAGAGGAATTGATTATAAGTGAACCTAGTGAGGGTATTAAGACTAGGTGTGGACTGAACAAAGAAGTCAATCATTCAGCCTTTATTTCAATGATAGAACCCACAAATATTGATCAAACACTTTCGGATGAATTTTGGATAATGGCAATGCAGGATGAATTAAATCAATTTATAAGAAATGAAGTTTGGGAATTAACTCCAAGGCCAAAGGATCAAAGTGTAGTTGGAACTAAATGGGTATTCAAGAACAAAATAAATGACTTAGGAGTAGTCATTAGAAATGAAGTTAGATTGGTTACTAAAGGATATAATCAGATTAAAGGA
>NW_021364097.1:0-697 GCF_001605985.2 Dendrobium catenatum | reverse complement strand
CAATCAAATAGAAGGGATTGACTTTGAGGAGACTTTTTCCCCTGTAGCCAGATTGGAAGCCATTAGAGTGCTATTAGCCTTTGCTTGTTATAAACGATTTAAGCTTTTTCAAATGGATGTCAAGTGTGCCATTTTAAATGGGGAGATAAAAGAAGATGTGTTTGTAGAACAAGCTCCAGGTTTTGAGAGCTCCCAATTTCCAAATCATGTATTTAAATTGAAAAAGGAATTGTATGGTTTAAAACATGCACCAAGAGCTTGGTATGAGAGGCTTAGAACATTCTTACTAGAGAGGGAGTTTGTTAAGGGAAGCGTAGACACGGCCCTTTTTCTTAGGAGAGTTGGAGATGATTTACTCATTGTTCAGATTTATGTGGATGATATATTTTTTGGATCTTCTAATAAAAATTTGTGTTATGATTTTTCTAAAATAATGAGTAGAGAGTTTGAGATGAGTTTGATGGGAGAGTTGTCCTACTTTTTGGGGTTTATCATTAAACAATTGGAGGATGTAACTTTTCTAAATCAAACAAAATACATTAAGGACATTTTGAGGAAATATGAGATGGACAAAGCCAAGCCAATTAACACTCCCATGACTTCTAGTGCTCCATTGGATAAGGACCCAAGTGGTAAGTCTGTTGATCAGAAGAAGCATAAAGGCATGATTGGATCTTTACTTTACTTGACTACGAGC
>NW_021364096.1:0-480 GCF_001605985.2 Dendrobium catenatum | reverse complement strand
TAGGGCTTTTACTGGCGGAAGTTCCGACGGTTTCGACGCTGGTGACGCCGGTATCATTTCCGATGCATTATACGTCGGTAAGATTTCGTTGAGTTTAAATACGCCGGCACAATGTTCGTCGGTAACGTATGCCGGAAATGTTCCGCCGTAACGTGCGACGGAAATGGTTCAGATATTCATATACCGTCGGATTGGCCGGCGGAACCAGCGTTGGTTATTTTTCGGCGTATTTTGCGCCGGAAAGGTCGTCGCAAGATTTACGTCGAACAATTCTGCCGTTGACTGCGCCGTTATTACCGGCGCACAATTTTCCGCCGGAAAAATTCGACGGTAATCGCGTGTTTTCCCGTAGTGTTCCTTTGAGATGATTGTAGTTTTTTGTAAATGTAGTTGTAAGGTTATTGTGGATAAATTTTTTTTTTTAAGCTGTTGAAGAAAGCAGTTTACTAGAGTAAAAATTTCTTGAAACCAGGAAAAGAA
>NW_021364095.1:0-244 GCF_001605985.2 Dendrobium catenatum | reverse complement strand
CCGTCGATTTGATTTCTTCTTCAAATTCAGGGGGTGCATCCTGAATTTGAACTTCATCTGAATCATCTAAGGTCTCCAAACAAAGTCTGTGGAGCGAATCGACGACTTCAATAGGGACAATTTCAGATTCAAGATGGATGGTTATCATCAAGCAATATTCATCATCGTCAAATGAACTAACGGTACCAAAGCCGATACCACTCATCTAATTTTTATAGAATTTGGAATTCCAAATATTTTGGTG
>NW_021364094.1:0-306 GCF_001605985.2 Dendrobium catenatum | reverse complement strand
GATTGAACGACCTAAGTTTCACCTTCATCCAATCCTTGGGTGGTTCTTAGTGACTTCAACTACTATATAGATCACAATGAGAAAATGGGGGTGATCCGATCATAGATTGTATATTGACTTTAACAATATGATTTTAAACACTTGCTTCTTCAAGCTCTTTTACACCTAATTCAATAACATAAGAGATTCCTCCATTCACATTAAACTTGATCATGTTCATGTAAATGATGAGTGGTTGGACATCTACCTTTCTCCTTATTATAATATTAATTACCCTAAATGTTTTGATCACTCTCCTAGCTTAAG
>NW_021364093.1:0-456 GCF_001605985.2 Dendrobium catenatum | reverse complement strand
AGTTTATAGTTATAATTTCATTAGTAAAATATGATTTTACTAATGAAACAAATAGCAAAAAAGAACTTACCCTAGGGGCTTTGATTTAACAAAGAGTTTTGTCAGCTTAAATAAACACAAATTCAAAGAAAAATTATTTTAAAGAGTTATATTTTGAATGTTTTAGTTCTATTTTAATCAGCAAGAATGCCTCACAGTGATAATTATTCTAATATATTTAATGCAAGACATCATATTTAATGCAATACATTCTAATATATAAATTATGGATTCTTTAATCGTAATTATGATATTAATTAACAAACGATAAAATAATGAAGCATAATAACCAAAAAAATAAGAATTAACTACATCAATCAAAGAATGGAATACATTGCAATCAAAAAGATCGTCATTCCATAATCAAAAGAGAGACCTGAGATGGATTAATTGTTCATTGTAGCAAGCAAACATGAT
>NW_021364092.1:0-380 GCF_001605985.2 Dendrobium catenatum | reverse complement strand
CTGAGGGATTAGTGGACATCGCCAAACGCGTCACAAGCTGATGTGGCAGCGGGCCGATACCCCGTTCCAAATAATAATAATAATAATAAATGCGATTCTCCTTTATGTGAGTGAAACATAAGAGTGACATCTGTCAAATCACATTGATGGGAAATTTATTTTATAGCAAGATTTCAACAATGAAATTAATTCATTTATTTAATCAAGATATAGGCTTGATGGCATCCACAATCATATTTGTTCATTGTTTTTTTTAATCTTTTCTGAGGGTTTTGGAAAGTTCTGAACCACATTCATTTATATAGTATAGGATCTATGGCTACAAGTTTGTAGCCTTTATTTAGAATAAAAATATATTAACTTTTTTCTACGAAATTATT
>NW_021364091.1:0-1639 GCF_001605985.2 Dendrobium catenatum | reverse complement strand
AGCCTGCACTACACTCGATCCTACTCGAATGCATTTGTGTTGCCAAAAAAATAATCCAAGAATAACTCAATCTTCATATCACATATCTATAATTGGACTCTATAATCTTTGGCAATGCTTCTCGATGAAAAAGATAAAGGCAATGATCACATAAGGGTAAGATCGATCCTAAAGAACTGTCTCCTAAAATTCACAACCTTACAAAAAATAAATTGGTCCTTCACAAATTCAAGTCAACCTCATTTGAAAAAGATCACAGTTGTCAAGATAAACTTCAATCAACAATCTACAATAACCAATCAACGATTTCATAAAGATTCAATCACCAAACAAAGTTGCACTATAGCACAACACCTTTGTCCAATCAACTGCCCAAAAAAGGCCTATGTGGATAAAAACATGAAGATTCATTTTCAAATTAGCAAAGCATGAACCAAAATTGAGTAAATATATAACATACACCCCATCAATCAAAACTTTATCTTACAGATAGGAAGTCATGCAGGAACACAAAAAATGAGAACATCACCTAACAGATCAAACGGACACATCCTACAAACAAGCGGCCTCCTGCTAACCCATACCTCCTCTCCACTAACGTTCTCATGAACCATCAAAAAATTCTAGATAGTAGTGATTTGTCAATTTTCTATTATCAAATAATGCTCTTTTCAGTTATATATAATTAGTAATGCAGAGCAGTGAGACTACACTATCCACGTATTAGTGGTTAAAACTCATCATGTTTTGTAGTAGACGCATGGCTTATATGATCAAAATGGAACCAGATCTTATTTACTGACCAAGGTCGGCCTAGTAGCATATACAACAGTGCACCTAGCTACGCCAAGGAATCATGTGATCTACCAACCATATGCTCTTTATCATCTAATGAGTAGTTACACGAAGTCTTCCACAACATTTGTCAATAGCTCTTGAACTTACTAGTCATTTAATATCGCACACACGCATTAAATAGGAATTTCATTTACAAACGTTCTCTTTTGTTTGTCTCCCAATAAATTGTATCAGTTTTCTCTCCTCTCCTTCTCATAATTAGAGATCATTTACGAACTGTTCGATACAAAAAGAAAACCCCATGGATTTTGATAGAGTTGATAGGTGTTGGGTCCTGGTCCAACTGCTATAGCTTATGTTATAATAATTATTTTCCGATTTCTTAGCACTTCTCAATACATTATTTATACTCACAGGCTTCAAGCAGGGCACCAGAATAAAGCACTCGTTCGCTGATACTAATGTAGTAAAATCAAACTTTATCAACATTTCGTTGCTATTTCTCAATCTCAAATTTGCAACCTCTATATTGATTCATTGATGCTTCTGCGCAACAAGAGATACACGGAGCATAAGAATATATTGTAGTATGTCCTTTAAACAAACATAAAATAATACCACGCAATCAAACATCATGCTAAACATATGTATCTTAGATTCTTTGATTAAGAATTAATGGTGATACACAAATAATAAGTTACATTATACCCCGATTTGTCTTACCCCGAATAGAAGCAAATAATAGTGCGATCAACTTGAGAAAGAATTTGCAGAAAAGCATTAACCTGATTCAGACATATGCACTAAAATCTGAGGGTTTTGGTCTTCCACATTTGGAAGT
>NW_021364090.1:0-476 GCF_001605985.2 Dendrobium catenatum | reverse complement strand
TGTGATATCCCATTTTCAAAATCACTTTCATAATTTTTGACTCTTGATATATTATATTTACATTACATTTCATTTCACAGAAAGAAGAGAAAATTCTAGTTCACCTGCAAGGTTATCCTAAGCAGTTTATATATATAAAAAAAAATCATCCCAAGCAGTTATATATTCGTATTTAAATTAAATTAATTAGCCACACTTGGCCACACTCCTTTTTATTTGGGGGCTAAGCAACTGGAGTACCTCTAGCATTTATGTAAATTTTTGTCCTTAAATGTCACTACTGTTATATAGGTGAAAATCTTTGTTATTACTAACCCTTAGGACTTTTCGTACATAGAAATAGGATTTTAGGGATCTACAATAAAATAAAAATAAATCTAATAAATTGAAGTTACTACAAGGACCTAAAAGGGAAAGATTTATGCACACCACATCAAGTGGGTCCCTAAAGGTTTTCTAAGTTTAGAAATACTCAC
>NW_021364089.1:0-203 GCF_001605985.2 Dendrobium catenatum | reverse complement strand
AGTGTCGGACCGAAAAATCAACTCATGCACGATTTTCTCTAGCGTGGTGGGAAGAAAATCTGCTGCGACGCCTACGGTGAGATAGGGTCAAATATAAAATTACTTTCTTTAAACCGGTGCCTGAAAACCCATGCACGTCTTTCTCTAGCGTGGTGGGGAACAAAAATTTTATGTTCGCGGTGTCCTCATCCGAGAGCACTTAC
>NW_021364088.1:0-739 GCF_001605985.2 Dendrobium catenatum | reverse complement strand
CCCATCATTAATTCTGGGTCTTGTTTAATTATGTAATCAATTTTCAATGTAGGTTTCGATTTTTTTTTGGGTCTCTTTTTGTTGGTTTGACGATGAGAATTATGAAATTTGTTTATGCTATCACAATAGTTCCAGTCAGAACTGTCTTGTTGAACAATCTATATTTACAGCCAACACCATCGCTGGGAATTAAAATTTAAAATAGACAAGTTCTTTTGAGTAGAAATTTTTGTAGTGGCGACTCTCCGCAAATATTAACATTTACAATATAAAGAAGTATTGAAACTATGCATAATTTTTGGAAATGTTTGCAGTGGTGATTGTTCAATTATTAGGCTGCGATCCTTTCAATCCTTTCACAAATGTTTGGATTTTCACTAGCTGTATAAAATGAAGTGATGAAACTATGCATAATATGTATAATAATTAAAACTTTTTACGTATCCATATCATCTTCAATAATCTCAAACTATTACAGGTGCAGAATTGGAAGAATCAGCTATTGGGTTAGCTTATGAACAATCTTTGAGGCTGGAAATTAGTTTTTTGAGAAGGCTTTTTAGTTTTACTACTGTAGACATTAAAATTTTTTTAAATTCTTATTTTTTCTATCTTTGAAATAAGTTGTATTTGAAATTTTCATAAACCACAAGTAATAACAACAACAATGACAAGCTTTAATTTTAACCCAATATGTTTGGTAGGCTAAATGAATTATTTTTCTCCATTGTATTTTATT
>NW_021364087.1:0-312 GCF_001605985.2 Dendrobium catenatum | reverse complement strand
ACCACAATTTCCCTAGAGCCGAATTCAGCAAACTAGCAATAATTCACTGTAGCGAATTCTGCTACAGTGTTTTCTGCGAATTTCTACAGATTTTTTTTTTGTCACCGTGCCGCTATCTTGCCACTGGACTGGTTGCCGAATATTGCTACAGGCTCTAATCACTATGCCGAAGAGAAAGATGGTGATTTCCTTCCATTATACTACAACATTCCTTCAATTCTTCAACAAAAATCCCAACTGAAATGCTTGCCTCTCTACAGGAATGTCAAAAGGTTTTCTATAGGAATATAATTTCCTGATTTGCTTCCACTC
>NW_021364086.1:0-475 GCF_001605985.2 Dendrobium catenatum | reverse complement strand
ATTGGGGGGGGGGGGGGGGGATTTTGTCATCCTCTTGAAATTCCGACCAATCATTGAAGCTCACTTTCCTTTCCTTACATTTCAAGAGGAAGAAGCTGCAAAACTCCTCCAGAATAAGCGTCTGGTCGGTGATCGTCTCACCACTTTGATCCTTGATTTCCCGTATAGTGTTGCTGCGCCGGCGAGCCGAAGCGTTAGAGTGGAAGAAATGGGAGTTGGCATCCCCCTCCTCAATCCACCGTGTCTTCACTCGCTGCCTCCACCACTTCGCAAGCCTTGCCAAAGTGGCATTCAGCTCACCCGCGGCATGACGAAGCTCACCGTCCTGTTCCGCCGAAAGACCAGCTGGCGAGCACTCAACCTCATGTAGCCACGCAATACGGGCTTCCAGAGAGGACTTCAGCTCCCCAAGCTCCTTAAGGCGATTGCGGCTCCAGAAGAACAGAGCCCTCAGCGTCCTTGAACACTTCCGATT
>NW_021364085.1:0-261 GCF_001605985.2 Dendrobium catenatum | reverse complement strand
GATCTTTCGAGATCATATGTTGTTCCCCATTGAGTTTAACTACGATAATTCAGATAAATTTAAAATTCTGAAATTTGAACACATTAGGGAACGATATGATCACCTCTCGAGGCAATATACTGTTCATAATGACGTGTTCAATTTTAAATTTCATAATTAAACATTTTTCAAAAAAAAATTAATACTTTTTCAAAACTTATAGTCACTTGAGTCTTAAGATTAGAAATCCGGGTTGTTGTTAGTGGTGCCCGGCCACTTTAC
>NW_021364084.1:0-442 GCF_001605985.2 Dendrobium catenatum | reverse complement strand
GAAGAGGTCGAGAGAATCCACCAAGGATGCGAGACCTTTTCGAGGTTGTATGTCTTAGCCCTGCTCGATGATGTTAACCTGTGTGGAAGAGGTCGAGAGAATCCACCAAGGATGTGAGACCTTTCCGAGGTTGTATGTCGAAGCCTTTACTCTACTACATTAACCTGTGTGGAAGAGGTCGAGAGAATCCACCAAGGATGTGAGACCTTTCCAGGTTGTATGTCGGAGCCTTTGCTCGACGACGTTAACCTGTGTGGAAGAGGTCGAGAGAATCCACCATGGATGTGAGACCTTTCCGAGGTTGTATGTCGAAGCCCTGTTCAACGACGTTAACCTGTGTGGAAGAGGTCGAAAGAATCCACCAAGGATGTGAGACCTTTCCGAAGTTGTATGTCGGAGCCTTTTCTCGACGACGTTAACCTGTGTGGAAGAGGTCGAGAGA
>NW_021364083.1:0-1221 GCF_001605985.2 Dendrobium catenatum | reverse complement strand
AGAACAAAAACCATGGCCAACCAACCAAAAAGCCATCAAATTAAACCAAGAACACAACACCAGCAAGTTCATGATCATCGACCTTGTCTGTCCCTCCCACGAGCCCTACCACGAGAGGCAACGGAAACAAGAGGATTATCACGCAACAAGGCAAAAGAATTGCCAGGATCCTCATCCCCAGACGATTCCAAAGAATCTGAATCATAATTGAATGAGCCATGAAGCCAATCCAGATGCACACGAACATCCATTCCCGAATTGTCCCCCACATGATACATTAAGCTTTGATGATCAATTAACATAACAGGTACATCCACAAAATTGTTGTTAGCTAAACAGCCGTTCATGACAGAAGGCGAGCACCCAAATTATCAGAAAGAAGAGCAAACTCATTCGGGCAATCCAAAACTACAGGATTTAAGGAAATTTCACTCAAAACGGCCGAGGCAGACACCGCCGTCAACAAGGGACCAGCACAACCATGACCATCATCACTAAGACAAGCTCGAGGGGAGGCAACAATAGAATCTAGAGTACCCAAATTAAAATCTTAAGGGACAAAAGGTAAAGTGTTAGGGGACAAAACAACAACAACATCAACACCATTAACCTTACCACCCGAAAGGTTCACATCATTTTCCACATCAATTTCCACATTCTCAACATCTAAATTAGAGGGAGGGGGATCCACATTAACCAACTGGGCCACAGACACCACACACATAATAGCTTATAAAAAAGTAAAGATAAAATTTATGATGATTAATTAAATTTATTATTATTAACTGAATGCCTTCATTTTTTTTTTTAAATCATTGCTTTCATATGAACTTCCCTAAATATAACCTCTTCTTATTTTGTCCACATAATTAGCTCACCTATTGTTTCTTCTTGTGGAAAATGTCAAATAACTTAATATTTAGAGTCAAATTTTGAAAATTATGGGCATTTTCTTATCCTAATTGTATGGCTAAAAATGAATACCAAATATTATATTAGAATGAGATATGTTATGTGCCTATGGATTGATTTATTAATACCTAAATGCATGACATTTGTCAAGTAATGGTGGAAGCACTAATCCTAACTTAAATTAATTATTTGTTTGAACAAGTCATGTGGCTCTTAATTGCAAAGTACATAAACGATATGTATACTTTGGTTTTATTTGAGACGGCTTTCTTACTGTTTCTTAAAGCAATTTTTTAGTGTAAAAATTTA
>NW_021364082.1:0-461 GCF_001605985.2 Dendrobium catenatum | reverse complement strand
TCTTCATCAGTTAACTATGATCTAAGAAATGCGAGGGCACTGAGGGGGCAGTAGGGCTTAGTACGCAAGGAAGAAACGTAGGCTTAGTTTTTACTGAGATGGGTCGGCTCTTTCTGGTGAATCTTGACGGAAAGGTTTATAGCTGCAAGCACTGTCAGACTCATCTCGCTCTCTGCGAAGAAATAGTCTCCAAAGTAAAATATTTTTGCTCGTGCAATTTTATATTTTTTAACAGCTAGCGAGCTCCTGAGTTCTTGCTTCCGATCAAATTGTCGTAACTTCCGATCGGACAGGAAGGGAAAGTCGCAGAAGGAGCAAAGTCGAATAGCCAGAAAAATCACAACAGGACGGCTGAAGAGAAAAACGTCAGGGAGGATGGTGTTACTGCGGTCGATCCGGAGGAGTGGAGATGATGAGCTCTTCTGTCCGAAATGGAGAGGAATCGGGGGAGTTCGGATCGA
>NW_021364081.1:0-292 GCF_001605985.2 Dendrobium catenatum | reverse complement strand
TGTTTAATTTACCTTTTGTGGCTATAGGGTACCAAGATAAAGTTACTGAGTGGTGAAGATGCGCTAATGTGCCATCAATGCCAAAGGAATGACAAGGGAGCTGTGGTGCGATGCATGGCTTGCCAAAGAAAACGGTATTGTTATCTGTGTATGAAGAGATGGTGCGTGTTTATCTCTTATATCCTTTTCTCTATTGTACATGTGTGCTTGAATATTAGGTCTTTTAATTGGTTTATCTGTTAAATTATTATTCACTGAAATTCTGGTCATTAATGATTTGATTGCTTCATTT
>NW_021364080.1:0-308 GCF_001605985.2 Dendrobium catenatum | reverse complement strand
TGGAATCCAATATTGTTTTGGGTAGTAATTCTGAAATGGTTGTTGGGTCCCAATGTGACTGGTTAAATAATTCTTCTGAGGAGAATTCAGATTCTGATTCATTTTCAGATCCTGATTTTGCGTTTAGCATGGTTTCGGATAAACCTTTGAGGGTAGCTCAGCGTGGAAAATTTTGGAATCGAGGAGATAAAAGAAGATGAGCTGCTTGATTTCTACTGGTTTCTGCGTTGTTTTTGATTGGTTGTTGCAGGGTAATGTTGTGGCTGGGGCTCCCATCCTCGTCGTTTCTTTGTGGCAACCGTTGATGC
>NW_021364079.1:0-240 GCF_001605985.2 Dendrobium catenatum | reverse complement strand
ATAGGCCGGTGTTTTACTTTCTGCAGTTGTGTGCCGCATTTTTCGAGCTTTTACTGCATGTTGTTTGCTAGTGTAGAATTGATGTGTTTATTTACTCATTTCCTGCACTCTGTGATTGATTATGCGTTAGATTTACCCCTAGGTTAGAAACGAATTATATTTGTGCAATCTTATGCAGGTGGCCATGCTCATACAAGTAGCTGAAATTAAAGGGGGCAATTAATAAAAAAAAATTATATA
>NW_021364078.1:0-232 GCF_001605985.2 Dendrobium catenatum | reverse complement strand
ATACCCCCCTAATTCTCTCATAACTCTCTAATTAAAGCAAAAGGAAAGATACAAATTACATAAACACCCACCTCATTCAAAAATTCCCTCCAACGAAACGCTCCAACCCCGCCTAGCCCGCTCTCTCTTCTTCCATTTCTGCGACTGGGTTCCGCCTGGCTTTGGACCGCCGGGTGTAGAACCGGACCGATCCATCTGGGACCGGTCCAAGCGTAACATTACTTCCCTCCCA
>NW_021364077.1:0-262 GCF_001605985.2 Dendrobium catenatum | reverse complement strand
ATGAGTCTCACCTTCTCTGTCGCCTGGTCTACCAACTATGGACCTAATATTTGCCTCTCTCCCACTTTAAACCAGCTTAACAGAGTTCTACATTTCTGCCATATAAAGCTTCATAGGGAGCCATCTTGATACTGGATTGATAGCTATTATTATAAGTGAATTCTATTAATGAAATGTGATCTTCCCAGCTCCCTCCAAAATCCAGAATACACAATCTTAATAAATTTTTAACACTTGAATCAGCCTTTCTGATTGACCATCT
>NW_021364075.1:0-331 GCF_001605985.2 Dendrobium catenatum | reverse complement strand
CTATTGTATGTGAATTTATTATTTTTGTACTGATTCAATGATCACATGAATTTAACTATTATGATATGACTATTGAAATGTATATTACTCCCTTGCCATACTTTAAATTTAGTTGTAGGTTTTAGTGACCTGTTGGGTTTTTTAAGCTCATTATATGTGATTAAATAATTACAGGTGAGGACAGAGAAGCAAGAGTGTGAGGCTTATAAGGATTCTTTAGGTTTTATTTCTTTTTATTTTTCTTTTATACTTAGGATAGAATAGTTATGATATGATTTTAAAGATCTTGAGTATTATATATAATTTTTGGGAATAAATATAGATGTATATT
>NW_021364074.1:0-212 GCF_001605985.2 Dendrobium catenatum | reverse complement strand
TATTTTTTGCTTCGCCTTTCCTTGTTTTGGAATTCATTGAGTAATTTCCCAAAGATTTCAATTCTTTTTGCAATTTGAATTTAGTTTCTCCATATGAAGACTTGTCTCCCAACTCCTTTCTAACATTATTATTTTTAACAGTTGAATCGTCTTGCTCCACTTCTTTTCTTTCTTTCCCATTTGAATAATTTTCTTTAAGTGATTTTTCCATG
>NW_021364073.1:0-246 GCF_001605985.2 Dendrobium catenatum | reverse complement strand
GATGAAAAATTACTAGTATTCAGTGAACAATAAGAGACCGAAAAGAAGAGAGCATAAAGTGAGAGACAGTGAAGATGAGAAATTGATAAACATTCTCGAAGAGAAAGTTATGAGTAAGAAGCTAATAGCATCAGTATAAAAAAAAACCAAATGAGAAGCACATAACTTAACTAACGAGTGAGAGAAAGAAGAGAAGAACCACCTAACATTGTGATAGGAAACACTTGGATTTCCAAGTGTTTCTCA
>NW_021364072.1:0-346 GCF_001605985.2 Dendrobium catenatum | reverse complement strand
GTATCCAATTTTGATGAGCTTATACTCGAATCGAACGGCTCGAGGAGACGAATCCAATGAGTCCAAGATCACCGAATTCCGAAATCATTAAGGCCTTCAAATGTACAACCAATGGTCCACAGTCAAAGGGTTCAGCAACAACCCATAACCACCCACTCTCTCTCTCCAATGATCTCTCTCCCATGATCTCTCTCCCCTGGTCTCTCTCTCCCATGATCTCTCTCCCATGATCTCTCTCTCACAAACCACCATCTCATGATCTCTCATGACAAAAACCACCATCTCATGATCTCTCATAACAAAAAACTTCCTCTCATCCTCTAATACATGACACATCCAAGCCTCC
>NW_021364071.1:0-332 GCF_001605985.2 Dendrobium catenatum | reverse complement strand
GGAGCTCAAAAAACCTGCAAAAGAGGCCTGCAAGGATACTAGAAGAAAAAATAAGCAAGCAACTAAAAGTATAATGCAAACTAAAAGACAAAAGATAGTAAATACTCCCTGGAATGCCATAGTCCCAGAAGACAAAAAACTCATAAGAGGGAAGGCCAAGACAATAACCACAGAACCTCACCACCCAGTACAACTTCCCGTCAAAACAACAAGCCCCAAAGGAAATTAGCCCAGAGAGCAAGGGCCAACAAAGAACACAACATAAACGCAGAGAAACACTGGAAGCAAACAGCAACCAGAAATCACCCCCCACACCAAAAAACCCCCCAAAC
>NW_021364070.1:0-277 GCF_001605985.2 Dendrobium catenatum | reverse complement strand
ATGAATATAATGGCAATAGTTTATTTTTTAGAAATGTACCAAATATAATTATTAATGGATCATATATATGCGCCTTATATATAGATAATGTTGAACCACACCCTTAATATGAAACTTTTATTTGGTCAGGACACCTGACGTAGCTCTACATCCGGGCGCCAATAACACGTCGCCACGTGCTCTTACTCTTTACCGCGCTGCCCGACGATGCGACCCGGACCGGAACCCAGTATTGCTATGTTCGTGTATTGCTAGGTATTACTCGGTATTGCTAGGT
>NW_021364069.1:0-207 GCF_001605985.2 Dendrobium catenatum | reverse complement strand
TAAAAATTTCTATTAAATTTTGTAGAAAAATATTTTTTAACCACAGAGTTTTTAAAACTAAAATTTAAAGTGCGGAAACGTAAAAATAGTAAAGTAAATAATACGAGATTTATAGTGGTTCGGTCTAAAACCAGACCTACATCAACTTCCCAGAGGCACCCTTTGAGTATGGCACTAATACTAATAGTGACTCTCCTTTTGCACCCA
>NW_021364068.1:0-205 GCF_001605985.2 Dendrobium catenatum | reverse complement strand
ATTCATCATAATCATCATCCTAATACAAGAGAATGAGACTCTATATATAGGCCTCAAGAGAAATTAAAAGACACATTTGCCCCTTGGGCTTACATAAGACAAGAGGGTAAAAAAGGGAAATTGCGAAACTAAATTAAAATACACTTAATAAATGAAAATAAAACAAAATGATCTCGGTCGTCGATCTTCAGCTCCTCGGATTGGC
>NW_021364067.1:0-218 GCF_001605985.2 Dendrobium catenatum | reverse complement strand
CATGCAATTAGCAACTCTCTTAATATTGTTGACATGGGTTTGAGCCTTTTTATGCTTTATTGGTATTCTATTTTAAACCTTAATGGTTTTTCTTCTTATTCTTGGATATATTTTATTCAAAATATTTGGTTGTGCTTTAGTTAATCTTGTTAGCTTTATGGACACTTGTTTATATTTTAAGTGGTCCCATTGGACTGATTGGGATTTCCAATTATTTA
>NW_021364066.1:0-388 GCF_001605985.2 Dendrobium catenatum | reverse complement strand
AGGGAGCTTGCTAATTATTCTAAACAGCATAAAAAAAAGAGACACGAAGTAACGACATGTTTTGGAATTTGGAATGAGGAGTATTAAAATGTCTAAAATTAATGCTAATAAGCAAAGGACATTGATCAAACAAAGTTCTACTAAGATGCTGCACATTGGTGGAGTTAATAGAATTATGCCAAGAGTCATTAAAGAGCACATGGTCCAGCCTTTTTCATAAATGATCCCTATTCCAAGTAACGTTATTAGCCATAGAACCAATATCAATTAGATTGCAAGCCAGAATCAAATTGTTAAAATCCTTCATAGAGCGATAAGAAGGAGAGGAACCACCTATCCCTTCAATGGCATTAAAATCACCAACAACAAGCCAAGAAAAATTACAAAT
>NW_021364065.1:0-269 GCF_001605985.2 Dendrobium catenatum | reverse complement strand
ATGAGGGAATTAGGGAGATTCATGTTTTGATTGATTGGGAATTAAGGTTTCTTAGCATTTTGGCTCTAGACTCTCTTGTCTAGAGATTTGGGAGAGACGATCCTCCTCTCGAATTGAGGATCACTTGTATCTTGCTTTCGTGTTGGATTTGCTTTTTTTCTCTTATTGCAATCTATTGTTTTGGGGCTGATTTTGCCCAGATTTTGCGGAATTCTCATTGTTTTTTTCTCCGATTAGTGATAGGTTTGCTTGCGAACTCAAGTATTCCC
>NW_021364064.1:0-209 GCF_001605985.2 Dendrobium catenatum | reverse complement strand
TAAGTAATGCATCAAGATTTTTACTTATGAAATGAATTTCATGGAGAGATGTCACACCTTAATACTTAATATAGGGCTGCCTTGATTTTATGTAAATAAGAAATTTATTTTTTTCAATGAGAATTTTATTGGCAATTTACAATAGTACCATAGTGATATATAAGAAAGACAAGCAATTTATAATTGCTTTTATTAAAATTATAAGTTTT
>NW_021364063.1:0-230 GCF_001605985.2 Dendrobium catenatum | reverse complement strand
AATCTAACATCCCTAATCGAGAGTTTTCTTAGATCAAAGTCTAAGATGTAATTAACTATGGGGGCTTGCGTCCGTAGGAAACTGATCCCCATAATCAATAAACCCTATTCGATGCTGATGTATCGAATAGGGGAAATCTCGTGAACTTTTGGGTTATAGATATTAATATCCATCGAGGTTGGTAGGTGAAAGTCGCTATCCTCCATGGATAATCGTATCTATAACTCCAT
>NW_021364062.1:0-592 GCF_001605985.2 Dendrobium catenatum | reverse complement strand
GTAAAGAAATTTAACACAAAAACATCCAAAAAAAAAAATTAAAAAACACCCTTACCTCGCGGATATGCCGAGCTCGCCGAATCTTCAATGCCGAAAGCAACACAAATTTAGGGCAAGAAAGGGGTCCCCGTGGGGGGTTAAAGAAAAGAGCTAAGTCGTCCGTTTAACGGACGACTTATCCTAAATAAGTAAGTCGTTCGTTTAACGGGCGACTTTGGCGAGTTTAAAATTTTTTTTTCGTTAGTTAATCGCTTAATTAAAATTTAAATGTTACTTAGTTTAAAAAATTGCCCTAATGCCTTACTTTTGTTAAAATAAATGTTTTTGGGCAGCTCCTAATTATAAGTTGATAATTTTTTTGATTTACATGCATAACCATATCAGAATAAAATATGAACAAATGAATGAAGTAATTAGATTTATGATAGTTCTACTTAAGATTATCTCGATACCATCTCGACAAGTTTATTCTGAAAATGTTAACTTCTTAGCATATATCATCTCACATCCTCATCACCTCAACATCCCATCATTACTGATTTGACTTCTTTGATCGACTTTAATCTATATGTTATGAGTTGTTTCAATGTAT
>NW_021364061.1:0-390 GCF_001605985.2 Dendrobium catenatum | reverse complement strand
ACTATAGATTAGCAGTATTTATATTTCATTTAAATTTAAAATTATTTTATTTAAAATTAATTCATATAGACTTCTGAGTTTTTAAGTATTCTGTTTAACACAAGAGAACAAAAATTTAGAAAACAAAATGTAATTATTTTTATGATATGATTATCAGTATAGTAATTCAGATGCCTAATTAAAACTATAATGATCAAATAAGAAGAATTGTTAGAGCTGTAAAATCTCTTATGATTAAGAGAATAATTATATAAATATCCCCAATCATTTGATCTCTTTGTTCTAAAAACACTGTCCAAATAAATTGAATAATTGAGTGACAATAACGACACTTACTGCCTCAGCTGTATAGGATGGGCACATAGAGCAGCTTAAATGCCCCGAGCTAGT
>NW_021364060.1:0-1072 GCF_001605985.2 Dendrobium catenatum | reverse complement strand
ATGGAAATGCCAGGGTGAGTAGAAATTGAAAGGTGGTCGAAGCAAAGAGGCCCATTACCTCGAAATTGAGAGCGGCCTGATTAAGCATTTTCGAAGGGGAAATTTTGCAGGGTTTGTATCGGTGGTAGGCTTCCTCATTCTCACTATTCAGAAAGCGATCAGGTTGGCGACTCGACGAGGATGAGCTTTCAGCAGTCATCCGACCTTGTTTAGACATCGCAAGAGGGCACGAAAATGAAGTGAAGGCTGAGTGAGGAGAGGATTGAGTGATTTGAATAGCCTAGACAAGGGTATTTATAGGAAATTTCGGGAATCGTACAGTACGATCTTGGATCGTACAGTATGATAGACAATTAATATTCTGTCCGGTTGTTTCGGGAAAAGTCGGTCCAATCGTACAGTATGATGGGAATCGTATAGTACGATCAGGTGAATATCGATCGTCCCGAGGCCTCAGTATGACTTTTGACCAAAAGTTTCGTACTGTACAAATAGGTGTATCGTACAGTACGATACATAATAAATATCGTACCGAACCGCTTTAACTCAAATTTGTCCGTTATACTGATGTGGATCGTACCGTACGAAACGGAGGTATCGTACAGTACGATCATCAATAATGTCGTACCAATCGGATTTAATTTGTCCTAATCCGGTGCTGACGTGGATCGTATTATACGAAGAAGAGGTATCGTATAATACGGTAGGCAATTATGCTGGAGGATTATCTTACAGTACGATGTATATCGTACAGTACGATCAACAAAGCTGAAATCTGCCTATTGGTGCATGTATGTAGATTGTGATATATCGTATGGTACGATCTAGGTCGTACAGTACGATGAACAGTCAATGCAAAGTGTTGGTGTGGTGAGTGTGTGGTGATCAGGAGCAACCCTAAAAATTATTATTTTTGTTTTGTTTTTTTTTTTATGTATTTATATCTATGACACCTAATCTAGTCCTCAAGGTGCTAAAGGTGTCAAAATCTAAAGGTTTTGTGAATATGTCTGCCAATTGATCTCCTGTAGCGAAGTGATGTAATTCTATATCTCCCTTAGCGACGTGATCT
>NW_021364059.1:0-268 GCF_001605985.2 Dendrobium catenatum | reverse complement strand
ACTTTGTATAACTTATGAAGGGACAAATGAGGTTAAGAAATCTAGACTCAATTTCTTGTTACATGACTATTAATTATTTCGCATGAAACCTAATGAATCTATTTCTGACATGTACACAAGATTCACACAAATTTTCACTTCTTTGTATGCACTTAGTAGGGAATTAACTAATGCTGAAATGATTAATAAGATTCTTCGATGTTTACCTACTGCTTATGATGCTAAAATTCTTATAATTACAGAGTCTAAAGATCTTAACATTTACTCT
>NW_021364058.1:0-207 GCF_001605985.2 Dendrobium catenatum | reverse complement strand
AATTTTGAAATCCCCAAAGAAAACTAATATTTTTTTTAAAAGTATGTTTTCAAAATTCCATCAACAGAAGACCGGCCGAAAACTCAAGGGAATACAAGACGTCTGCCTCTCTTCTTCTCTCGACGCCGAAGCATTCATCCCCTACCGCCAATCCTGCCTTTGACCTAGCCGCTATTTCTGCTTTAGGTACTTTATTTACCTTCTTTC
>NW_021364057.1:0-272 GCF_001605985.2 Dendrobium catenatum | reverse complement strand
TGTTAGCAAGGTGGAGAAGCCTTTATAACCTCTCTTTCACCAACTTAGTGTGAAATAGAACCAAAACTCCTTTTACAGGTAGAAAACCTTGACTCCTTTTTCTCTCTCCTTGAGAAGGTAGAGAACCTCAAATACCAACTAAGAAGCCTCTCTCCCTAGAGAGCTCTCATAAGACTCACCAAGTCCATAGGAAGAGCAAGTGTGATGTTAGCTCGGAGCAATCGTGCAGGTAGCTCAGAGCAAATGTGTGATTCCCCAGACACTCCTCCCTC
>NW_021364056.1:0-236 GCF_001605985.2 Dendrobium catenatum | reverse complement strand
CATGCTATTAAGGAATGTTTTCGTTTACATCCTAATCTGCGTAAGGAGAAAAATGGGCAGAATGAAAATGGTAAAATGGCTGGTAAGGTTCCTGTTGCTCCTTGTCCTTCGGTTGATATCAATTTGGCTAATTCTGACCAGGATTTGGGGGCTGCTAACAACGGTAATGAGGTGGATGTTAATGTTAATGTTAATACTTCTTTATCTAATGCTTCTAAACCGGCTCCTAATATGGC
>NW_021364055.1:0-277 GCF_001605985.2 Dendrobium catenatum | reverse complement strand
TCTCCACTTGAACTCTTCAATTCCTTCTTACCCTCTCCTTCATTATCAATTTAAAACATCTTTTTGAATTTTTTTAAAGTATAGGAGTGCCTGGAACTTATCTACCATGACTTCATACGCGTGTAGATGACCCATAAAAATCACCAAATAAGACTTAGCAGAATATCTACACCAATCCACTAAAGGGGTTTAATCCCATATCCCATCATCTAAGGGAAACTTTAACTGGACCACTATAAGTTTAGTCATTAGGAATGATCTTCTAAACCAACACCAT
>NW_021364054.1:0-294 GCF_001605985.2 Dendrobium catenatum | reverse complement strand
TTTTCATGTTACCTATGTTAAAAGTAAGATCAAATCCTACACAGCCATCCCTTATCTCTGCCTAAAATCTATTATTATCCTATTCAAATCCTATTGTACTAGATCAATAACCAATAGCGATTTTTAGCTCATGCGATCTATTATAGAAGACCCATCATATACACATTATGCTATCTATAAATATATGCAGAGGAGATGTAGTTAATGCAAACACTTGTAGGTAATACTAGAAGATGTAAAATTTATGGCAACTTGCATGCAGGTGAAATCAGGAGGCTGGTGATTCATACAAAG
>NW_021364053.1:0-220 GCF_001605985.2 Dendrobium catenatum | reverse complement strand
AGAAAAGAAAAAGAAAATGAATGATTGATCAGATGAAATCCTTTCACTACACGGATCTTGGGTCGTTATAGAGATTGTCTTCTACTTGGGTTTTGCAGGTTCAGGTGGATCTCCTATGATGCATTTACGTGGCTTTTTTTATTGATTGGGCTCTGACTCCGTTATGGGTGGTCGCTCCTTGCTACCCCATAGTATTTTCTTTCTGTTTCATTTTTTTTAT
>NW_021364052.1:590-1423 GCF_001605985.2 Dendrobium catenatum | reverse complement strand
GTAACCGTCTATTTTTATCAATATATTTGTTTTTGTTAAAAAAAAACACTTATAATTTTTTCCATTTAATAATATTTCTTATACAAATATAACTAAAATATCATATTTTCAGTAAAATTTACATACAATAAATAGTATATAATTTACACTTAACAACTAACATTGATATATTCATTAAAGCATAAGAGTTTATATTATTACATACTATGCTTTCTATATCATTAGCTATAACTAGAGAATTAGCCAGACATGAAGGAAATAATAAGAAAACTCATCTTCATTTTTCGTTGGAAGAACATATACAAGAGATGTAATTAGAAAATTGTCACTAGGAGGCATCAGATGATCTTCTCCACACTCTCTCACCAATCATAGAGTTGATTATACAAACAGGCTAAGATCTCTACAAGGAAAAGTATCCTCGCTTCTTTAGCCTGCCTTAGACTTTTCTCTAAGGGGGTACTAGAGAAACACACTTATAATTTTTTCCATTTATGAACATTTTCTATACAAACAAAACTAAAGCAACACATTTTCACTAAAATTTAAATACAATAAATAATATACAATTTACACTTAACAACTAACAATCTCTTTCTTTCCATTTTGTTCTTCCAACTTTATGTATTTTATATATTGTAACTCAGCTCACTCCGCCAACAAAAAGGCACCCTCAAGAAAAAATTGAAGAGTCTCTCTCAAATACAAAATGAAGAATTGGAATAAGTGAAGTGTTGCAAAAATTAAATAGCATACAATCAACATAGTTAAAATAAATGAAGGATTACTACAAGAAAATAAAGAAAAGACCAAAAAAAAAAAAAAAAAAAAAA
>NW_021364052.1:0-562 GCF_001605985.2 Dendrobium catenatum | reverse complement strand
AAAAAAAAAAAAAAAAAAAAAAGATTTTTTAGTATGTAAAACATAGAATTTTGTATATATTAGTTATTTTTTCACTATTTCCCAAGAACAACTTGTACATTGGATCTGAAAAGACATGGACGGCACCATGCCTTTTTCTACCAAGTGGCATAGGATGAATTGGCCTTTCCTCCCACAAGAAATTGGTTTGACTGAGATTATTCTAGATGCTTGTAAGTGGCCAACATCTTTGCCTTCAGGCCTAACACTTCCCTATATAACGTGATAGCTTCATCACTCATAAAGTTGTCCTTTTACAAGGCATTTATCCCCTCCTCCACTCCTTAGATTTGTCTCTAACATGTGTAAACTTCACCTTCAAGGCTTTGAGTCACCCAAACAATGGCTCAAAGAGAAATGACCCAAATGGGGGGATCTTAACCATTTAACGACTAGGAGGAGAGGGAGACTTAAGGACCACTATAGTACAAAAAGAAGAAACAATGAGAGTTCATAGGTAAAAGTATGATGCCCTAGAATCTAATTTGAAAGCATTCTTATTTTATCTTTTAATTTACACAAA
>NW_021364051.1:0-406 GCF_001605985.2 Dendrobium catenatum | reverse complement strand
CCCGGGGAAGATGATGAGGACATCTACAGGAGATTCTAGCGCGAGAAGACATTGAAAATCTATGGCTATACTCACATCTTTTTATTTCTGATTGATGTGTAATTTTATTATTTTAATGTTTTTTTTTTCATTTTTACCCTCACTTGAGGGACTAGATGCATGTAACCCCAAGGGGTACTTTAGTCTTTTGTTTTGTTCTTGTATGGCAGCCTATTTATAGCCTTCTTTTCTGTCTTATGAGGTTAATGAAGATTATTATGAAAATTTCTGCGTTTTGCTCTTGTGAGAGTTTGAGAGTTCATGGAAAGAGCTTTGGGGAAGTCCCTTTGTGAAGGACAATGCAATACCCACCAACTTTGGAAGCGTCCGGGTTTGTGGTTCTTTTCTTCCATACCTTCCTATTTCA
>NW_021364050.1:0-974 GCF_001605985.2 Dendrobium catenatum | reverse complement strand
ATTTCGGCCTTTGTGATAGGGTTGAAGAGGCGAGGTTTTAGGTCTTTTTTATCAAGGGTCACAAGCCATCCATCCTTGGAGCCAAAACAGCGGCAGCCAAAATTGTTGTTACCGATGGAGGAGAAGCAATGATGGCAGCTAACGATAGCTTCTTCTCTTTCTATGCTTAGTTCACAAAAAGTGAGTGTGTTGGAGGCCTCTCCAACATCATTTGAAAGGAGAAACCACGTGGAGGGACTACATTGAAATCCCAGGAGTGCATAGTTGGCAAGAGTGCAATTCCATGAGGTGCAAACAACAGATAATTTGACTAAGTCTACAATGGACAAGTGCGATGAGATGCAACATAGGAGATCTATGGGGAGATCAGACCATGCCATAATATTATTGTATTTAAGCTAGCCAATTTAGGAAAGGAGCTGCAAGGCCATCCAACACTGCCACGATCAAACAAAATTTAATAAGAGTTGGAATTAAATATGCAATCTTTATTAGAGATATAAATATGAATAATATAATAAGTATTTGTGGCAAATATTTAAGTGCGTTAATTTTTCTTCTCATTAGTGGCTAATAAAATTGGCCAACTGGCATTGTCCATAAATAGAATAGGGTGCAAAATTCATGTCATAAAATTTAAATTTATTATTTAATATTTATTTTTAAATTTAAATTTATCTTTTTATTGCATGCAGTTTATTAAGAGACTGAACGAGACTATTTGTGTAAAAAATTGTCATTGTTTTAACAGGACTTGAAAAGATTATTCTTAGATATAAAATGAGTGGAAGATGAGAAAACATATATTATATATGTGTTATAGCAGACAAAGGTGTTTATTTACAACAGTTAGATTATTTCATTTTACGAAATGAATTTAGTGTCTTTCATTAGGATGGAAAAAGTCGATTTTTACTAATATTATAAATTAATAAAATTTTTTATCAATTTAGTTCATATAATAAAAAATACAT
>NW_021364049.1:0-510 GCF_001605985.2 Dendrobium catenatum | reverse complement strand
AGAAACTATTTAGACATTTGGCATTTAATTGTGCTATTCCTTGGATTTATTATACGTAGTAGACGAATTGAAATTGTTCCTCTAAAATTAAAGCAATCATAGAAATGTCACATTCAAAAACTTTAAAACAACTTCATTCAATTCAGGGTATATTAGCGTACAATTGAAGTTTATATCTAACCGTTCAGGTAGATGTCAACCATTCACATGTCTAATAAAGAAGAATAAGCCTTTTATATGGGATAATGCATGTCAAAAGTGTTGAGTCTAGTAATTAGAATGTTAAGCCTAAGTTAATGTCCCAAGGCTACCAAGAGGGGGGGGGGGGTGAATTAGTAGTTTAAAAATTTTAAGCCCTCTTTTAAATATATGTTGAACCGAAATAAAATTGTTTCTTTTAAGTTTTATAGAAAATATTTTTCAACCACAGAGTTTTTAAAACAAAAAAAAATTAAATGTGGAAATTTAAAAATAGTAAAGTAAATGACACCAAATTTATAGTGGTTCGGT
>NW_021364048.1:0-201 GCF_001605985.2 Dendrobium catenatum | reverse complement strand
GATTTGATAGCGATTGATTTGATAGATTGATTGATTTCCTATTATGTACAGATTTCTTCGAGATTGACATGGATTTATTGAGTTGATTTATCGATTCTCCTGCCGCTGCATTGACTGGCTTTATTGACTATTGATTTCCGTATTGCATAGATTCATTGACCATTAATTGATATGGAGTTGATTGACTGACATGCATATTGA
>NW_021364047.1:0-322 GCF_001605985.2 Dendrobium catenatum | reverse complement strand
GATGCCACGTCGACATTTCACTAGGCGCACCACGTCGGCAACTGGGGGTTTGAACTGAAAAAAAAATAGGTTAAATTTTAAAAAGGCGACGCCTTAAATATATGAAGCGAGGCGCGCCTTATGGCGAGCCTTAGTAAACTTGAGGCGTAAGCCTCATAAATTAAACTTATTGCGTAGGCTTTGAGGCTTATTTGGTCGAAATTGCGCTGAGGCGCGCCTTTTATTGCGCAATTTTAAACGTTGTGATCAACAGATTTTCCCTTAAGGTCCTTATCCAACTAAACCGAGGAACTCATTAGTGTACTAATAGGTTTAGCATTGT
>NW_021364046.1:0-258 GCF_001605985.2 Dendrobium catenatum | reverse complement strand
TTTCTAGGTTTTAGCATTAAGTAACTTGAGGAAGGAAAATTTCTTAGTCAAACTAAATATATTAAGAACATACTCAAGAAATATAAAATGGACAATGCTAAACCTGTTAGTACACCAATGAGTTCCTTAGTTCAGTTGTATAAGGACCTTAAGGGAAAATCTGTTGATCAAAAGAAATATAGAGGGATTATTGTATCTTTACTTGACTACTAGCCAATCATATATTATGTTCAGTGTTTACTTATGTGCTAGATTTCA
>NW_021364045.1:0-215 GCF_001605985.2 Dendrobium catenatum | reverse complement strand
TCCAAAAAAGTGAAAAAAAAAAAACAATAAGACAGGCTGTTTTGAACCATTATTCTAATAAAGAGGTTTTTTGGTTTCATAAAGCTGAGTTTGTCTAACAACAGTTGGCATGCTCCTTACCAAATACCCAAAAGAAAACTAATTCTATATTCCTTGTAAAGAATAAGCAGACAAAATCACCCAAGTATGTCAAGCACATGAGAACACAGACTGCT
>NW_021364044.1:0-290 GCF_001605985.2 Dendrobium catenatum | reverse complement strand
GGAGGTCCTTTTAAGGACCTTGTACTTCTTTTTTTGATATTAACACGTAGGCCCGTTTGTGGGTTTTAACCAAAAAAAAAAGAGTGAATTTGACTACTCAGAACTATTATTTGTAAAATAAATCCCACAGAGGCTTCCAATAAAGTTATCTTTTAACACTCATGTCTACATGTAGCTTAAAGGAGGTATTAACAAATTTTATTTAACCTAGTCCTAAGTAGTTGTATATTGTTCTTAGATTCTTTTTTCTAATTTACTTAATTTATTAATTATATTATATATACTACTAG
>NW_021364043.1:0-214 GCF_001605985.2 Dendrobium catenatum | reverse complement strand
AGATTTAGCAAAATCAAGACCCCGCAGCCACCGACAGCACCTCAATCCAATCCACCCGCTCCGACCAACAATTCCCGGCCAATCTGCCAGATATGTGGCAAACCCGGCCATGTCGCGCTAAACTGTTGGCATAGGTGTAATTTCAAATATGCACCGACGGACACCAGGCAACCTCGAGCTCTTCTTTCCACCCCCACCTCTCCAGCCAGTCAGG
>NW_021364042.1:0-1021 GCF_001605985.2 Dendrobium catenatum | reverse complement strand
ACTGGTGGGAGATAGACTCTGGAGAGAAATTAGAAAAAATACTAAAAAATAAGGTTTTATTTGAGACAATTTTCTTACTATTTTTTAAAACAGATTTTTCAAATAAAAAATTTTAGTTCAAAAAATAATTTGTATATTAAAAAGTTGTTATAAAAAGTAATTAAAAAATTATTTCAAATGAAAGGACCTTATTGTATAGGACAAATTAAGATCTTTTATCTAATCCTGATGAGCTAAGCACAAGATTAATATCCATCTAATTTAAAGCAATTAGGCTATAGCTAATGACTCAGATAAGTTACAGCTATCATATCCTTAAAATTACTTTGAGAAGAGTATAATATATGAAATATCAATCAAAATTTGTCTGCGCTAATCACAGAGTGCTAAAGTTAGTGACTTGCTTCAAACTATAATAGATACATATTTAATTATAGGTTTTGAATACTATTGATTAGTAGTCCTAAAATTGATAAGAAATTATAATAGAAGTAATGAGTGAAAAATAAGATATGATAATCTATATAGACAATCATGATAATACATTGACCAACGAGGATGTGACATTTTTACAAATAAGGTTTGAATAACCTGTCCATGATAATATTCATGATATATCATGAAAATATTATCTTGTTCGGGCACGAATCTCAATGCAAAATCAAGCTGGAAACTTCAATATCGGCCGTCCATCCGACCACTTCCTATTTACCCCTGTTCTCTCACATATTTACAAGCCATACCACTTCATAATATCTATAAATATGATAAACTATGTGATAAGCAAGCCCACATATCGCTTCATGCTTCCACTACTCTGCCACGGTAACAGAGACCTTTTCTCTGATTGTAAATCTTCACCGTTGATGTTCAACTGATCCATCTCTACCGTTCAAGTGCTGTCATGCTCTTGATTATATAGCCTGTAACAGCAACGCAAAAGAGAACAAGAAGAAATGCTTTTCACTGTTCATTCTATGGTTCCTTCTTCTATGCTTCTTGCCTTGTGCTAATTCTGTTT
>NW_021364041.1:0-225 GCF_001605985.2 Dendrobium catenatum | reverse complement strand
GTGATAATACTAGTACTATTTGCATTTCCAAAAATCTTATTCAACAATCTAGAACCAAATACATTGACATAAGGCATCATTTCATAAGGGATCATGTATCCAAGAGAAAAATTGAAATCACACATGTTTCAACTGAAAATCAACTTGCAGACATTTTTATAAAACCTTTAGCCTTTGATACCTTCAAAACTTTAAGAACAAGGCTTGGTGTAATTGATTTGAATG
>NW_021364040.1:0-322 GCF_001605985.2 Dendrobium catenatum | reverse complement strand
TTTTGGACATCACCTCCTTGATATCCCTCCAGAGACCCCTCACGCGAGTTGTAAACTCTGTTATCTCAGCACCCATCTTCGAAGAACTCTTGCGGTGTCGCCTCAGTGCCTCTACACTCCTGTCGAACTGGTCATGGGCGACATTAGCTGCCGTCCGTCGTCTGGAAAGCCTATGCTCTAGCTCTGGGAGTGTAGTACCGGGCCGTAGGATAGCAAAAGACCTCAATTGTCTAACGTAAACCTCTGCCTCGCGACAAAGCACCTCCCAACCAACTAGCTCAGAATTATCCATCCAGAGACTGGCAAGAAAGCTGAGGGTCTG
>NW_021364039.1:0-392 GCF_001605985.2 Dendrobium catenatum | reverse complement strand
GGTTTGTAAGGGTGTTTGCTTGCTTGTA
The DNA here is from genome assembly GCF_001605985.2 of Dendrobium catenatum. NCBI lineage: Eukaryota > Viridiplantae > Streptophyta > Magnoliopsida > Asparagales > Orchidaceae > Dendrobium > Dendrobium catenatum. Next base: position 364 of record NW_021364039.1, on the reverse strand, counting down.
ACCATACTCGCTTATTTCTATTTTAAAGTTCTCTGTTTTTGCTCACTTCATCCTGAATGATCCAAACCTCAGCCTGAACAATCAACTAAAAATAAATACCCTAATTAGGGCTTCTTGGTTAAAGCAACCGTCTTTAAGCACATCATCCCGGACAATATTCGTATCAGCCGAGATGATAAGCTCAAAATAGAAAGAATCAACCGCAAGATCTATTTAGGTATTATTAATTTTTGGACATCGTCCTGGACGATGCAACTCAATTATGCCTAAATTAATCTAGTAATTAAGGAAAAACATTAAGTATTGATTACACGATCACATCATCTAGGACGATCATAGGATCATCCAAGATGATCGCTTGGAC
>NW_021364038.1:0-302 GCF_001605985.2 Dendrobium catenatum | reverse complement strand
TGTTGTGCCCTAAAAGATTTTTATTTTTGGTAACATCATTCGGGATGAAATTTATATTGTCCTGGACTATCTGACAAAAGTAGAAACCCTAATTAGGGCATGCTCAATAAAGCAGTCGTCTTTATGCAAAACACATCGTCCTGGACGATTTTGTATCGGCCAGGACGATTGGCTCAATTCAGCAAGAATCTGCTGTTAAGATAGTTGCTATTTGCATGCATTACATTTTTGGTAACTTATAAAGTTTTGATGATTTCAAACATTTTTGTTCAAATGTGTAGTTATCTCCTAAGAATTTTGGA
>NW_021364037.1:0-208 GCF_001605985.2 Dendrobium catenatum | reverse complement strand
ATTGCTGTTAGATCGAAATCCCACTTAGAAAAGGCGGAAGGATAGCTTGATCTGGACCGTTGATCGTGTGATCAACGGCCCAGAAAACATGCAGATCACGCACGTCCCACGCCTAAAGTCCAGATCAAATAAAATGACTTGTTCTCTTGATTAGCTTGACAATTTGACTTTAAATTTTAAATTTTGATTTCCCTTATGAAGAGCATTA
>NW_021364036.1:0-1421 GCF_001605985.2 Dendrobium catenatum | reverse complement strand
TAAGGCTAGCAATTTGCAAGAAGAGGCTCATAAGATGAAATTCCTACGATAGCATTCTAAAGACAAGAAAGGTCCCAGATTGGTTAAAACTTTTGAGAAAAAGGCAGTAGTGTCGGCAGTTGACAAGGAAAAAAGGCCAGTGGCTAGTCAGCCCAGTGTTCCTCCACTACCTCCACCACAGCCAGCTCAGAGTCAGCTCTTTCAGATAACTCCTCAGTAAACCAGAGACCCTAACTTTGTCCCTTTTAGAGAATGATTGGCAAGACCATATCCATTTAAGAGGGAATCTGTTAAGAGGATTTTCAAGAGTTTGTTAAAGAAACCAGATTTTCAGCTACCAGAGGCCAGGAGGCCTGAAGATGAAAGTAAGAAAGATGCAAGTATTGTCCATACCACCAGATGCTTAGTCACCCTCTTGAAGACTGTGTTGTATTCAAATATTGGCTTGAGAGGAACTACACCCAAGGTAACATCATAATTCCTAAGGAATACTTAGTTGATCCAGAGAAAGCTTCCATTAAAACCATTTCAGGTAACCCTATTAACTCTCCATGTTTTGTTGAAGATGGTTGGGACATTGCTTTGTCCCGGGCACTTAAAAAGTTTATTAACAAGTCTTTTCGTCTTTCTCAACAGCTGACTATGATAGCTCAGGCCCCGGTGTAGAAGGTTGACCTGGACGCTTCGCAGGAGGATGTTGAGCCACTTTTCTCTCCAGTAGTCACAGGAACTACTGTCAAATGTTTAATAGAAAAGGAAGTTGATTTTGTAAAGAGGAAGTGTGTAGATGAGAGATGTATTAGGATGGCGGATGAGGTGTTAAAACCCTCTCCCCTCTTTTGTTATGTGACTTTTACTTTTCCCCATCAAAGGCGAAGGGTCAAAAGATGAATAAAAAACATCCTTCTGCTTCTATCTTAATGATTAACCATGGAAATGAAATACAAATTGATGACTCTCTTGTTTTAAATCAAAGTTCTGATGAAGAAAGTCTTAATATCAAAGAAATTGACCTTCACGAATCAGCTATTCAAGAAGAGGTCGAATGTGAAGCCTTATCAGAAAGTGATTTCCCTCAAATCAATTTTCAAGGAAATCCTATCTTGATAGAACTTTCAGATTCTGAAACGCTTTCGGGAAATGATGATCCAACGCCTATGGTGTGCGTAGACACTGCCCTAGTTTTCCCTTTCGAAGATATCGAGCAGGTGCAACTCCACGGTTGTAAAGTCTTACCCCCTAGGCTTCCCCCTCAGGAGAAAGGCAAGCAAATTCCCTTTGAAGATTTAAATCCAAATTCCCCTCAACAATCAGAATTTCCTTTAATTCCTCCGGGTTTTGAGTCAGTCGTTCCTAAGGTTGATTACAACATTTTGGCCCATCTTAGAAAGTTGCCATCAAAATTAAGCATTTATGACGCC
>NW_021364035.1:0-390 GCF_001605985.2 Dendrobium catenatum | reverse complement strand
CTTGCATTTCTCTGTTACCATTCTATTTTCTCTTCATGGTATCAGAGCCCCTAAGCTTCACAGCTGCTCTCATCTAAGTTCATGGCATAAATCAGCACTACAAGCACAGCAGATACCCAGATGGCGGCAACCAATCTCATGGGAGAAAATATTATTCCTTCCTCTCTCAGATTTCTAATGTCAAACATCAAGAACATAGTGCATACACAACTCACTAGTGAAAACTTTCCCATATAGCGGCTTCAAATACTCAAACTATTTTCAGCAAATCACTTTGCTGGTTATCTCACAAAAGATCTCTGTTGTCCTCCCAAATTTCTCGCATCCGCTACTGAAACTGTTGAGCCAAATCCAGCATATACAACCTGGCAATTATTAGACCAGAATCTT
>NW_021364034.1:0-295 GCF_001605985.2 Dendrobium catenatum | reverse complement strand
AGAAAAAGGATTCATGTAGCCGACCCCACATAGTAGGATAAAGGCTTGATATTGTTGTTGTTGTATGGGAAAAACTCTTAGTCCACTATACATATGTACCTATAAATATTGATTCATGTATTAGTGCAAACATGGATAGATGCATTATTCAGTATACAAATACATAAAGAGAAATCTACACATACAAATACATTTCGATACAAATCTAAAGCAATCTTTGATCATTGAGGGAAATTCACAATTTTAATAGTAGCCACTAGTTCCACTTATGACATTGCCTCCACCCCCACTTTAT
>NW_021364033.1:0-202 GCF_001605985.2 Dendrobium catenatum | reverse complement strand
TTGATGATTCTATGAATAAAAGATTTTTTATGTTAAGAAAGGTAGAGGTAGACCTAAAAAGGCTTGGTTAGATAATATTAGAAATGGCCATTCTTTATTAGATTTAAATGATAATTTAACTTTTAACAGGGTACAATGGAGAAAAAGGATTCATGTAGCCGACCACACATAGTGGGATAAAGGCTTGATGTTGTTGTTGTTG
>NW_021364032.1:0-1848 GCF_001605985.2 Dendrobium catenatum | reverse complement strand
GTTCAGCATCAGAACCGACTGTTGTAATACCGTTCGACCGACGAACTAGTCGTACACGTCAGCCGTAATCTTCGCTTAACTGCTGAAAACTGTTCTAAGTCGGTTAATCGTTTTGACGAAGATTTGTTCGTCTTGGAAGAAATTTTTACAAAGGACCGATCGTCCTGGACGATTATTAATTTTGTATGGACGAAAATTTTATAGAGGACCAATTGCCATATACGATAATTTTATTTCGTCTGGACGAAAATTTTCCAGAGACCAGATCATCGTGGACGATATTTATTTTCATCTGGACAAAAATTTTCCAGAGGACCAATCTCCATGAACGATAATTTAAATTCATCTGGACGAAAATTTTACAGAGAACCAATCATCCTGGATGATAATTAATTTCGTCCTAGACGAATAAGACTTAGAAAAATTTTTCAAGCAAGTTCCTATTCGTTCCATGTGCTCAATAGGAGATAACTGTCTGATCGTCCAGTATGAACTGATATCATCCTGTACGATCAGTATAAATTTTTATATGATCTCCTTATGTGTGTGTGTATGTTTTTATTCACTCAAATTACAATCACTTCCTTTCAATTTAATTTCAAAGAAAAGTGCAAGCTTCAAATTTTACAAAGTATCTCATGCTGAATTTAATTTGAAGTCTTCATAGTCTGCAGTTCGTTTTTCCTGAAATGTTAGTACACACAAGAGCAAATACAATTTTTCTAAAATTGTTAGGAGATAACTACACATTTGAATAATAATGTTTGGAATCATCAAAACTACATAAGTTGCAAAAATGTAAAGCATGCAAATAGCAACTATCTTAACAACATGTCCTATTATCTTACAAGTGATAGACTCTAAATCAGAGGTCTTTTGACTTGGTTTTGAAGTGTTTGAAAAATCCCTATAAAAGGCATTTAGGACAAAGTCTTTGGACTTAGGATTTAAGTCTAGATTTTTAGATTTGATCTGGATTTTGAGTTTGGATTATTTAATTTGAATTATCCATATCATTTATAATCATTTATATGCTCATAATTGATAGGATATGGTCAAGCTAGATCAAAGGTAGGATCTAGGTTTTAACTTGATATTGAAATATGGATAGGTTTAAAGTCTGGATAAGTTTATAAGTCTGGATTTGATTTAAAAATTTGAATTGACTTGAGATTTGAATTAGAGCCTTGTGTCTAGAAGGATCCTAAGACCTAGAATAGATCCTAAGGTCTAGATCTAGGAGAATCATAGAGTTTAGGTTGATCTAGAAGAATCCTAGGGTCTAGAGTGGATCCTAGGGTCTGGATTGATTTGGAACTTAAATTGATTTTGGGTCAGGATTAATGTGGAGGTTGGGTGGGTCAATAGTGACCTCATACAAAGTTGAGGTCAACAGTCACCTTAGAAAATTCCTAAGTTATTACCCTATGCTTGGATGGGGTGTAGTTAGTGGATCTAAACTCCTTAGACAAAGCACAATTATGACACAAAAATAATATCCTAATTCTCATTAGAATGATTATAAGAGCAACTTGAAATTAAGGGTCAAACTATGACCCTTGATCCCAAATTTACTAATCCATGCCCTTAAACACATCAAATACAACAACAACATCAAGCCTTTATCCCACTAAGTGGGGTCGGCCACATGAATCCTTTTTCTCCATTGTATTCTATTAAAAGTTAAATTCTCGTTTAAACCTAATAAAGAAAGTTCATTCCTAATATTTTCTAACCAAGTCTTTTTAGGTCTACCCCTACCTTTCTTAAAATAAGTGAAATCTAATACCTCTACTCTCCTAACCGGGTCGTCGAAAGGCCATCGTTTTATGTGACCAAACCATCTAA
>NW_021364031.1:0-228 GCF_001605985.2 Dendrobium catenatum | reverse complement strand
GGTCTTCCTATAACAATTTTTTTTCCCAGCCAAACCTAAGACAATGGAATCCAAGGTATTCAATACCTATTATTGAAGCAAAAGAGAGAGAGAGAGAGAGAGAGAGAGAGAGAGAGAGAGAGAAATATACATTTCCTCTTCCTGGTAACTCTCAAAGTCAATGTCAATTTTTTTCTCTTTTGTTTCTATTATTTTTTTTATTTCTCTTTGGAGAGAAATAGAGGAGGT
>NW_021364030.1:0-888 GCF_001605985.2 Dendrobium catenatum | reverse complement strand
GAATTTGAAGAAAGATGTAGTAATACCATCTAATCCAGGAGATTTATTGTTCCCTTGTTGAAAAATTGCCTTCTCGAGTTCTTCCCTAGTAAAATTAGCATTCATTAAATTAGCTTCAGCTTTTGAAATTTTCTAATTTTCAGGAACATCTGTCCAACACGTTAAGCTGATATCTCTAGCTTTCCATTTTTTAAAGAAAAAGTTATAGAAAACTTCTTTAATTTGATTGAAATCCTCTACAAGATTGCTACTGTTATCTTTGATTTGTCTAATGAGATTTCCGTTCTTCTTGGCTGAAGCAAAGCTATGAAAGAAATTCGAATTAGAGTCACCTTCCTCATGCCATCTTACTTTTTCCCATTTGTTCCACTAGGTAGAAAGTCTTCCCAATGTGACTTTGAGCTCATGAACTTCAGTTCTAAGCATCTTCAGTTGCTCCACTGATAATCCCGAGTCTGAAGATTCTTCCAGTTGTAATTTTAGAATATCTTTTTTAAGTTCTTCCTTCAAAGTGTTTAGCTCTCTACACTTGTTTCTGTTCCAGAAATAAAGGGCCTTAAGAGTTCTTCTTAGCTTCCTTTGAAGTACATCAGCATTGCTGCCATAATCTTTTTTCCTCCACGATTTTGGAACAATTTTCCAAGCTGCAGGATACGATTTCCACGTATCTTCAAACCTGATTATTTTTGACTACTTATTAGGTGGCTCAAACACCTTACACGAGATAGGACTATGATCCGAAGCTACCCTTGGTAGATGCTGTACTAATGCCATAGGGGTTTTCTGCATAGCAGCAGTGTTCATCAAACATCTATCTAATCTTTCCCATATTATGGCTGCACCTTCTTTGCTTATGTTTTGTTATTTATAGTTTATTTTAAAAAAATC
>NW_021364029.1:0-548 GCF_001605985.2 Dendrobium catenatum | reverse complement strand
TTAAATTGAAAATTAATATAATAGTTTTAAAATTTATATTAATATCAATTATATTAGAAAATTCTGACTAAATATTTCCCCTAAATAGTAGTTTTGAATTTCTGTTATATTTACTTAGTACATTACTCATTTTATTATTATTTTGGTGGGCCCGGCTTTAGGTAATGCATAGTGTGAGTGGTGAGCCGTGGAGGCGGCGAGAATGGAAGAAGGGCTTTGCTTCCATTCGACTGCTTTGACGTGGAGAATATTCAATAATTTTCCCTATTTGTTTTTGCCGTCCGGAATATACGTAGCAGTGTTTTCCCCATAGGATCCATGTAATAAGTCAAATGGTGTCTTCGCTTGCAATAAAATATGGCTTAATTCTCCTTACATCTATGATTATTTGCTCTTCAAATAATTATTTGATGCCTTCATTAATTTAAAATATAGCAGCGAAATAGTAATTGCAATATTAGTATATTACCTATCGTTGTTTAACTTGGTTAGTGGGTGAGTACAGTTAGGAACACTCAAACATGTGCTCGATTCTCCTCGAGGGACGG
>NW_021364028.1:0-352 GCF_001605985.2 Dendrobium catenatum | reverse complement strand
TCTAATTATTTTATGAGTATATGAAAACCCATAATCAATTATTAAAGATTTTTAGTTTGATCTTTGACTTGGTGCTTTGAATGACGAAAATGATGACCGTAGATTTGACCTCGTGATGTTCTTATGTCTGTGACTTCTATATAGTTAGCACTTCATACCTTTGTTTATTTATTTAAACTCTCTATCCCTTCTTATCTCTTTACAAAAGTGCTTTATGGCATTTCTTTATGACGAGAGCTCTTCTTTGTTGTTCGACAAATGTCACCAAGGCAAATAGAAGCTCATGGGAGACTTCATTGTTAGAGCCATTGAGATTAGCGAGTTCTCAAATCACCTAAGGATAATGAGTTAT
>NW_021364027.1:0-274 GCF_001605985.2 Dendrobium catenatum | reverse complement strand
AGAGAACTTTCGATTAAGGCTAGTTGTCAATCAGATACGTAGAAATACGTGTTATCTGGCATATAGTAGCAGCACTAAGTAGATTCTAGTCGCCACGGCCACATACGTAGATGATCGGGTTTCATAGGCTTTATGCCTTTGAGAGTGAATTCTCTTAATTTTAGGCTTTGAAGGCCTAAAACAAATATTCTGGTCGCCACGGCCACATATTTGTTTGTTGGTTCGAACCTTGTCGATTCCTATTGATCTATATAGAAGGATCGGGTTCGAACTT
>NW_021364026.1:0-203 GCF_001605985.2 Dendrobium catenatum | reverse complement strand
ATTATCTCTCAATCCTTTCTATCCCAACCTCTTCTATTTATCCCCAACATTTCTAGCATCATTTTATATATTTTATTTCATTTATGCAGTAATAGAAATACTTCGCAAGTCTTTCTTTTAGAAATAGTACTCCTCAAGTCTCTAGCAAGAGTTGGCAAAAATTAGGGCACCATAGTCTCTCTCTCTCTCTCTCTCTCTCTCTC
>NW_021364025.1:0-234 GCF_001605985.2 Dendrobium catenatum | reverse complement strand
TTTTTATTGGTAGAAGGCTTGAAACATAACCTACTCAGTATAAGCCAGCTCTATAATAAAGTCTTCAACATTAAATTCTTATCTACCAGCTACATAATAAGCTTAAATGATAAAACTATTTTAGAGGGAAGGAGAATCAATAATGTCTACATGCTTGATCTAAATTACATTAAATTTAACATTGTTCTTTGCTTAAAAATTATTGTTGATGAATCTTAGTTATGGTATAAGAGA
>NW_021364024.1:0-272 GCF_001605985.2 Dendrobium catenatum | reverse complement strand
CCACCGGCGACTGAAATTATGAAATTTCAGCAAGTTTATCGTTTCCGGAAGAAGAGTTTTTGGGATCTGTTAGAAGAACGATGGCCGGAAAGAAGGTGGAAGTTTTGGAAAGCGAAATTGGACAATTGAAATCCGATCTGGAGGGAAGATTTTTCGATTTCCAAAATCAAATCACCTCAAACAATGAAAGGTTGGAGGGGAAGTTCGCCGTGATGGAAGAGATGATGAAGAAATGACTTGAAATGAAGACCAATCAGGCGACATCGGAAGTA
>NW_021364023.1:0-228 GCF_001605985.2 Dendrobium catenatum | reverse complement strand
AGTACCAATCATGTTCTTCGTGGCTTCTTTCAGTGTGTCATGCTATTGTATCACAATCTCTTCCGTATGATTGATACAAAAATCACGATTGATTGTCATTGTTTCTTCCACTTAATCTTTGCTTGCATAAGACCAATGTGCTCGCTAGATAATGAGTGGTGATTGATTACAATATGTTGTTGCATTCATCTTTTGTAGGAAGAATGTTGTTTGCATGTTGATGTTTGC
>NW_021364022.1:0-276 GCF_001605985.2 Dendrobium catenatum | reverse complement strand
ACCAAATAAAAATTATAATTGCGTTCTGAAAAGCAAAACAGTAAGAAAGATGCCCCAAATAAAACCTAAGCTATTCACGTAATAGCTATACGCATAAGAGGGCCTAAAGCTCCAGAAAAATATCTTTGAAGTAAAAGCTACTTAAGCTTGTGAAAGCTTCTTGAGTAAAGAGGTAAATGATTAGGACTCATAAGTAGCATTAAAATTAATAATAAAAAAACAAAATCCTAAATCTGTAGTGAAGATATTCTATGAGACTATTTAGGGGCTATTTGG
>NW_021364021.1:0-772 GCF_001605985.2 Dendrobium catenatum | reverse complement strand
AATGCAAGCTATCCTCTCTTTTCAAAACTTTTAAAACGTAGAAGGACTCATGGGTTATTTGATATTTTCAAAGGGTTGATTTCAAATTCCATGAAAGAGACAAATTACTTTGGTATACTATTTTATAAGATATTATGTTTGTAACCAAGTTTCAAACGGATCTTCTTTTTATCAAATTTATTCTGAGTTAGACCTCTTGTTTTCAAAAGACAATTTTTATCCTGAAAGAAGTCCGAGGTAGGGTAAACAAGATCGGATTTTCTACCATTTTTAGATTATGATATTGTTAACTCATTGATCTTTCAAATCTTTAAAATTTAAATTATTTGAGAAATTTGTCATATGTTTGCTCTGCTAAAAACCAAAAAAAAAAAACAAAAAACAAAAAACAAAAAACTTTGTTTCTTTTTTGTGTTTGTTTTGTTTTATTTTGTTTTATTTTTCGTTTAAGGTTTTTTCTGATCATCTTCATCTTTCCTTGATTTTCAAATTCTTGTCACATCATCCTCGCCGATTCCTATATCGTCCTGGACGATAGGACAAATTCTTTAAAATTCCTTATGTTGAACCTTTTCTGAGCTTTCTGTAACTCATCGTCCCGGACGATCCATTATCGTCTTGGCCGATATCATCAATCTTTATTACAATCTTTTTTTGATCGTCTTGACCGATACAATTTTTGTCCTGGCCGATACACTAGATCGTCCTGAACGATCCACGTATCAGCACATTTAAATCCTTAAAATCGGCCCCGGACGATCTATTATTGGAC
>NW_021364020.1:0-275 GCF_001605985.2 Dendrobium catenatum | reverse complement strand
TGGCTGGATCGCTGGCAGCTCCGTCTACTCAACAAGCAATAAGAAAGGCCGTAGTAGTGGAACCCCGACTTCGTCAACCCGTCAGTAGGGACTGTAGGAAGTACGAAGGCAAATTTGACTCGACAAGTTCAAGTGATCGTAGTCTGCAAAATTCTTCTAAATGACTGGAGAATCAAAGTTCTAGTAGGATGATGAGTCTCGAACAACCACTGAATGTTCGTAGGCTCCAAAATTTACAACCACAAAGGATGACTCCAAATCTACCAACTTCAGCA
>NW_021364019.1:0-6414 GCF_001605985.2 Dendrobium catenatum | reverse complement strand
TATTTTAATATATTTATTTCCATATGATTCCATGAAAGGTCTCATAAAATCTAGCCCCCAAACATAAAAAATCTCAACTTCTAATATCAAGCAAAGAGGCATTTTATTTCTTCTCATTATATTACCTACCTATTACAACTTAGTTTTCAGAACTATATTTTTGTTTTTATATCATGTGAGTTCTTGATGATACCAAAATATTATTTTGTTGATTATTATTTCTCCTAATATATATTAGATATACTTTGCTTGTATTGTTTGTGTGTACTAACGTTTCATGGAAATCATACTTCAGAGTGTCAAAGACTTCAAGGCAGAATTATATTAGGATTTCTTGTTATTGAAGTTTATACTTTTTCTATTTTTTTTAGTATGAGTGAGTGTGATTGTAAATTGGTAATCATGCACACACACATTGGGGGAGTGAGTCAAAACTTGTAATTTTTAAAACTGAGCTTATTGTATGATTCTTGAATCGTATTGAATAATTTGACATAATATTTCCTCTAGAACTAGGTTAATCAGATCATGCTTTAGAAAATTTCTTTTGAACCGTTCGTACTATTTGAAGTTACTTTCGTACAGACGACGTCTAGAGTATGAAATGGATATGTACCAGTGTCCCATACTAACTCCCATATTTCTTGAATTGATCATATTGTACGAAGTTATGTTCATATAGATGACGTCTAGAGTACGAAATGAGTGCGTACTAGTTTGTCCCATATGAACTCCCCATATTTCTTGAACTAATCATATTGTATGAAGTTATATTCATATAGATGACATCCAGAGTATGAAATGGGTGCGTACCAGTTCGTCCCATATTAACTCTCATATTTCTTAAATTAATCGTAATGTACGAAGTTAAGTTCATATAAATGACATCTAGAGTACGAAATGAGAATGTCCATATTCATACCATACAAACCATGATTTGTTTAAGCAGTTCGTACTGTACGATATTGGGTTTGTATAGAAGACTCATAGAGTATGAAATGGATTCGTACGAAAGCGTACTGGATGAACTTGTTCAGTTTTAAACTATTTGCATTGTACGATGTCAGTTCGTACATACGACTAATAGAGTATAAAATCAGGTTCATATAGGATCGTACATAGATTTTTGAACTATTTGTACGTATGAAGTACGATCGTGCTATATGATCCAAGTATGTTCAACTTAAAAATTTTAGTTTGCTTGACGATTTTTCTTGTCCTTCATATATAAGGGTCCTAAAAACTAACTACCTAAGAGACTTTTGCAAATTTTCTCTTAAGAGTGAAATTGGGAGTGTTTGGGAGTGAGGATAGAAAGATCTTGCAAGTGGAATTTGTGAAGGGTTCACAAGGTTGCCCAAATATGAGAATCTCTTTATAAGTTCTTTAAATCTCTGTCCTACTTCCTTGAAGACTCTTAAGAGAAGATTGCTGGAGAAGATACAGTACTCTGCTATCACTAGGAAGGTGAGAAAGGATGCCGACACTCTGCCATCAATAAGAGGGTGAGAAAGGATGTTGATTATCTTCCATCACTAAGACGGTAAAAAAAGACGTTGGTACTATGTCATCACAAGGAGGGTGAGAAAGGACGTCGGTGTTGCAAACCTGGTTTCAAGGATTACAATTTGATGATAATAAATATTTCTAACATTCCTATCTTCTTACTACTGTTACTATTACACTTTTATTTTGGTTGCCCTGCTACTAATTTTGAGGTCCACAAGATCAATTATAATTCAAGCAAGCTCAAGATTGGATAGATTAAGACTGAGTCAGTCTGTAAGTGTAATTCTAGTTATTTTTACCTTTTTTTGAGTCAAATATAATAAGGTGAATCCTAATGCTAAGTAATCTTGCACATACACACTTAGGGGGGAGAAATTCTATAAGTTTAAGGGTTTTTTTATTTTTGATCACATCGTACATGATGATCCCAAATCATCCTAAATGACCATTTTAAAATAGAAACCCTAATTAGGGCTCCTGTGTTAAGACAACCAAATTAAGTAAATCATCCTAGACGATATTTACATCGTCTTGGACGATAGGCTCAAATAAAAAAGAATTAGCCGTTAAACTCTTTTCGTTATGATATTATTTTTAGAAATTATACAGGATGATCTCTTATCATCCTGGAAATTCATTACAATCATGCCTAAATTAGTCAGGTGATTAAGGAAGGTATTAGAGAAGAAGAGGGAGAGCTAGGGAGAGCTTGGGAGAGAGAGAGAGAGAGAGACTATTTTTTAGTGTTTAAACTTCTTTATTTGAACTTGCTTTAAACATTAATGATCTTGCTTTGAACTTTTTAGGCTAATTTAACAAACAAATTAATAATTAAAAATCAAACATTAATTTGAGCCAGCTATTAAGCTGAGCCTCATCGAGCTCGAACTCGAGCTCATTTATCAAACGAGCTCAAGTTTGAACTCGGGCTCGACTCGTGAGCTCGATAAGCTTAGCTCACGAGCCCATAAATGAGTTGAGCTCGAGCCGGCTTAGCTCACTTACAACCCTAACCTTAGACTTTTCCTGGATCACCTGGACGACTAGAATAATATGTTGGATGATTAGTTGAAATTCTCCATCATCCAGGTGTATCAACTGGACAACCATAATGATGTGCTGGATGGTAATCCCTAATTTTAATCTAATTGTACAAGACGATTCAAGAATCATATTGGATGATACATTATATTTCTTCATTGCCCAACATATATCTTCTAGATAAACAGAATGATGTGCTGGATGATATGTATAATTTTCAACTAATCGTCCAGGACGATGTCCACATCGTCCTGGACGATCGGAACAAATAAGGCTTCTAATCATCCAACCCTCCCAGATCATCCTAGTTGAAAGGGTTGAAATACACTGATCGTACAGGACGATATGTTGATCGTCCTGAATAATCTTTGACGGTAAGATATAAATTAGGGCAAATTTTAAGCCCTTCTTTATATGATCTCTTTTTTATTCAAGAGAAGATCTTTTGCTGCTTTTCTGACCTGAGAGAGCTTAGAGAAGAAGAGGGAGAGCTAGGGAGAGCTTGGGAGAGAGAGAGAGAGAGAGACTATTTTTTAGTGTTTAAACTTCTTTATTTGAACTTGCTTTAAACATTAATGATCTTGCTTTGAACTTTTTAGGCTAATTTAACAAACAAATTAATAATTAAAAATCAAACATTAATTTGAGCCAGCTCACGAGCCGAGCCTCATCGAGCTCGAACTCGAGCTCATTTATCAAATGAGCTCAAGTTCGAGCTCGACTCTGAGCTCGATAAGCTCGACTCGCGAGCCCATAAATGAGTTAAGCTCGAGCTGACTTGCGATGCAGCTCAGCTCACTTACACCCCTAACCTTAGTCTTCTCCTAGATCACCCGGATGACCTGAATAATATGTTGGATGATCAGTTGAAATTCTCCATCATCCTGGTGTATCAGCTGGACAACGAGAACGATGTGCTGGATGATAATCCATAATTTTAAATTAATCGTACTAAATGATTCATGAATCATCCTGGATGATACGTTATATTTCTTCATCGTCCAACATATATCTTCTAGATGACCAGAACGATGTAATGGATGATATGTATGATTTTGAACTAATCGTCCAGAACGATGTCCACATCGTCCTGGATGATCAGAACAAATAAAGCTTCTAATCGTCCAACCCTCCCAGATCATCCTGGTTAAAAGGGTTGAAAATACACTGATCATACAGGACAATATGCTGATCATCCTGAACAATCTTTGACGGTAAGATATAAATTAGGGCAAATTTTAAGCCCTTCTTTATAAGATCTGTTTTTTATTCAAGAGGAGATCTTTTGCTGCTTTCCTGACCTAAGAGAGCTTAGAGAAGGAGAGGGAGAGCTTGGGAGAGAGAGAGAGAGAGAGAGAGAGAGAGAGAGAGAGAGAGAGAGTCTTGTGAGAGGGAGTTTATGAGGTGTTCACAAAGGTTGCTTTAAGAAAGGATTCGATTCATCTTCTCCATTTGTCATCCTTAACTCCTTATTGGCTCTGGGAAGGTTGTCTTCAGCAATTGATCAAGGTTCTTTGCCTGCTTTGGGAGGAAGCAAAAGTAGGTCGGATTCTCTGCCTCACCGGGGTCGGTGAAAAGGAGTTTGTAAATGCTTCTCCATCTTGCTGTGGGAGCAAAAGAAGAGTCACTATGGTTTAGTGCAAGACTTGGAGGAGAGGCTCCAGGGAGTGGATGTAGGTCAAGTTGATCAAACAACTATAAAATCGAGTGTGTTCTTTCTGTGTTACTTCCGCAATTTAATTTTTTGCATATTAAATTTGTGACGTCCCAGACATCTATAGTGAAAGGATTCGTCTGACATTCTTTTTCTTCTTCTCTCTTTTTTTTTTCTCAGGTCAATACAGACATCTAGAAATGATAATTGCATTACAGAAAATAAATACATCAAAATACTATAATTCACATTTCGACATTTCATATACACAGTCCAAAAGAACATGTACATCCAAAAGAACATGTATAATAGCCACTCGGGCTACAAAATAATGCGAGAACCAAAAACTACGAAAAAACTATACTAGCATCTAAAAGAAGCTTCACGTGGGAGGCTCTGCACCTGAAATCATTAACCACATATAATGAGCTTCAAAAAGCCCAGTAGGTTACCATAGCCTATAACTGAAATCAAAGCACGGTACGGAAAATAATATGCATATCAATCAATCAAATCAATAACAGTCACTTACACATGATCATTGAATCGATGCAGGTACGGAAATCATTACAGAAACAGAAATCAATGCATAACGGAAATCAATAATCAATGCATGAACAATAGAATCCAAATCATCAGTGATAGAATCAGTGAACAGTAGTAAATCCCATAAAGCTCAATGAATCAGTACGTGAGTCAAATCTCTACAGTAGTCATTTTATCTATAACATCAGTCAAATCAATGTAATAGAATCGTATCAAAACATACACTTGTAATTACAGTTATTCAATATCACTTGCTCAATAAATCATATGCAATGCAGTAAGCTATATCACGTGTAAAATGTCAGTACAATGAATCAGTAGTATTAGCGTATGTATCAATATCAGTAACAATCCTGTGACGACATGAACGATTATGCTATAACAGTGAAATCATGTAGTAACAGTAAATTCATACTGTAACGATAAATCCGCACAGTAACGATAAATCCTCAGTAAATAAGTTCGTACTAGTAAAGCCATCAAATCAATATCGCATCAATCACAGCAATAAAATCAATCAGATCAGTAAATAAAGAAATCACTTTCGGTCAATAATATAAGTCGGTATGAAATCATATAAAATGATCAATTACATACATCATAAGGACATTTGAAATCAAATCAATATCAATAAATCAATAATAACAATTAAAATCAATCAATACAGTAAAATCATATTCTAGATCACGTGCTCGGTAAATCACATGAATCACATGTATCAGGGTATCACATGTATCAATCAGTATTCGGTGTATCACGTGCCAAAAGATCAGTGCAATGAATCAATAATATCAGTGAATCAGTAATATCGGTATCGGTATCAGTATCCATAATATCAATGAAATTATGCAATGACAGGAAACTCATAAATCTGTACAGAATTCAGATAATCACAGAAATCGTATATAATCAAATGAAATACAAAATTCAGATACTTGATTAGAATCAAACAGCCGATACAGAAGAACTGAATTTATTTTGAATAGCAGAATATTCAAGTCAGATTTTACAGAACCAACAAAATCATACAGAACAAACAGAATCATGCAGAATAAACAGAATCGCACAGAACAAACAGAATCGTACAGAACAGAATTCAAATCATAAAAAGAACATTTCACATAATAAATATCAGATTCCTGGACCCTGACAGAATCTCAACGGATTTTGACCCCTTATGCCTCCCTTCCCTGACACTGACAGAATCTCAACGAATTCTGACCCCTTATGTCTCCCTTTGTGCTTAAAACACCAGAACATAACAGATATACATAATTTTCAAAGCCGATCTTGTGTTTCAGATTTCCCTGACCCAGACAAGGGAATCATAAAGGATTCTGGCCCCTTATATCTCCCTTTGTGCTTAAAGCACCAGAACAGAACAGATATACATAATTTTCAGAAAAGAACTTGTTTTCAAATTTTTCGGACCCAGACAACGGAATCACAAAGGATTTTGACCCCTTATAACTCACTTCTGATATCACAGCACATCAAAATATTCAAATCAGAAAAATCGAATATTTCAGAAAATTCGTCAGCGGCATAACGGCAGTATACGGAATTTCCACAAAATTCATACATTCAGAAAATCCCCTAAGTCTTTCCTAACCATCTCCATTTTAAGAAAAATCCAAACTATTAAGAGAGAGAGAGAGAGAGAG
>NW_021364018.1:0-258 GCF_001605985.2 Dendrobium catenatum | reverse complement strand
GGGTGAATTGGTATTTTAAAAAATATTTTAAATAAAAAACATAAACTCAAACCAAATCAAAATTCACCACAAAGAAATCAAAGTGTAGAAATTAAATGCGAAAATAAAAAGTAAAAAAGAACACAGAGATTTATAGTGGTTCAGTCAACTCGACCAACGTCCACTCCTTGAAAGCACCCTCCGAGTATTGAACTTAACTCAGTGACTCTCCTTTTTCTCCCATATAAATGCAAAGAAACCTTTACAAAACCTCCTTTC
>NW_021364017.1:0-216 GCF_001605985.2 Dendrobium catenatum | reverse complement strand
TCTATAAATAGAGCCCTCATTCTTCACAAGAGAGGATCAAAGCAAGAGAGAGAAGAAGAGAAGAGAAGGAAGGAGTTCCTCCTCGACAGTCGCCGGACCACCGCCCGACCACCGCAGAATCTCGCCGGACCACCGCCGGACCACCGCAGGAATCTCGTCGGACCACCGCCGGACCACCGCAGGAACCTCGCCGGACCACCACAAAACCTCGCCGGA
>NW_021364016.1:0-248 GCF_001605985.2 Dendrobium catenatum | reverse complement strand
CCTCTTCCTATTTAATTTACTAATAGATAGTTTTAATTTAATAAAGATTATATATCTTTTTTTTTCCCATAAATTTGTTAATATGTGAACTAATCTAAGAAATTACACATAATTTTATATAAGTGCTACACTTTTGAAAGTTTGTAATGGCATAGAGAATATGTTTAATATTTTAATTTTATACAAAGATTTAATACGCACAAATAAAAGTAGTATGAGACATATGAATTTTTTACGTGGTAAAAAAA
>NW_021364015.1:0-493 GCF_001605985.2 Dendrobium catenatum | reverse complement strand
TTTATTTTTGGTTTAAAAAACTCTGTGGTTGAAAAACTTTTTCTATAAATACTTAATAAAAAAAAAATTTATTTCGGTTCAACACTTTTTCAAAGAGGGTTTAAATTTTTAAACTACCAGTTCACCCCCCCCCCTTGGTAGCCTTGGGACATTAACTTAGGTCTAACAACCTATTTACTAGACTCAAAAGAAATCACATATAAAATTGTCAAAAAATTAAAATTTTTAAGTGAACCCTTTTACATTTGTACTGTACAATCATAGATTATACAATATGATCAGTTAAAAAAATTAGGACTTTGTTTGGTATGAACTGGGATTAAGTTAGTTTTATGCACCATCAGTCATCTATACAATTCAAATCATACTATACAAATAGCTCAAAAACCATATAAACACATAACAAACACATAAACTTCTAAGAAACATAGAACAAACACAACAATCATTCAGATGGACCCTGATCTAGAGGAGGAGGTGGTGGTGTTGCACC
>NW_021364014.1:0-327 GCF_001605985.2 Dendrobium catenatum | reverse complement strand
TTAAAACAGAAAGTCTAAATATGGATTCTTAATTAACGCAGCCGTCATTAACAGATCGGCCTGGACGATACGTGTATCGGCCAGGACGATAAGCTCAAAATAGAAAGAAGTTGCTGTCATAGACAATTAAGGTATACTGTATTTTTAAATAATCGGCCAGGACGATCCTTGATCGGCCTGGATGATCCTTGATTGGCCTGGATGATATTTACAAATTATGCCTTAATTGATCAGGGAATCAAGGGAGTAATTAAGGATGATTGATACGATCATATCGTCCAGGATAATTACAGGATCGGTCAGGACGATCTATTCAAAAACCTTAGT
>NW_021364013.1:0-202 GCF_001605985.2 Dendrobium catenatum | reverse complement strand
GTTCAAGTCTTTATTCATCTCATTTGATTTGCAACTTTAGTTATTGTTTAAATTGAAATAAAGCCCTTTTATTTGCTCAAATTAAAATATGAGCTCAAGTTCAAATTGTCCACATTTTGCCCAAGTATTGTCCATGATTCACCAAAAATTTTGGCAGCCTCCCGGCGTCTCCCCCGTTTAGGGGAAAACCACGGGAAACTGG
>NW_021364012.1:0-359 GCF_001605985.2 Dendrobium catenatum | reverse complement strand
GAGCTTGTAAGCGCCGTAGAGAGGTATCAGCTGAGACAGGCGCTGTGGGCGTCTTTAGTTGAGATGGTTGTGTTGTATCATTGGTATGTTGCACAGGTAAGATAGTCGAGGGAATTAAGAGTGGAAACGGTACATCAGACGCGACGGAGGGAGGTTGAGTTTGCCTTTTTTTGAAAGGAAAAAGAGATTCGTCAAAAGTAACGTTTCGAGAGATAGTAATTTTGTTTGTTACCATGTCGAGACATCTATAGCCTTTGGATGTATCAGAGTAGCCCAAGAAAATACTCGGTGGTGAATTGGGCTGAAGTTTCATATGCCGGACAGAAGGTAGAAGCGGAAAACAGGCACAACCAAATGTG
>NW_021364011.1:0-224 GCF_001605985.2 Dendrobium catenatum | reverse complement strand
TAGGCCTATAGGATGCTGATAGAAGACTTACTCCTACTAGGCAAATCAACTGGGAACTAGGATGGTGCCACGAAGGGCGTACTCCATCACTAGCCAGGTGCGATCCTAAGGGAGGGAACGATCCGACCCTAAGGAGAAGGCGAAGAGCGTTAAAAAAGAAAGACCTTAAAAAGGAAAAAATCAAGTTGCAAGTCAAGAAAGGGAAATTTTATTAATTGATAAAA
>NW_021364010.1:0-882 GCF_001605985.2 Dendrobium catenatum | reverse complement strand
TCTTAATTATTCTTTGATTTAAAATATGAGACTTAACGTTTTCTCATAAGGACGTTAATGTTGTCATTGCAAACATTTTAAAATCATCTTCTTCTTCATCCATTAGATGTGTCAATAGCAACTTACTTTTTAAAGATGTGTCTCCCTTTTTACTGTAGTCAAAAGGGGGAGTCATTATTTATTATTTCTTGATTGTTTTTCTTTTATTATTTATTTATTTGATTGAATTAATCATGTGTGTTTGTTGTGTTTATTGTGTGTTAATTTTGTTTTAGAATTCATTTGCATCTTCTCTATAGATGTCGTGATTGGTGTTTATCAGAGTTGGCTCCTATTTTTGCTCTCTTTGGGATTCTATGTGTTGATATGTTCTCCTCTTTTTTCTCTAGTTTAATGCTGGACTATTCAATGTGAATTGCAGTTGGTACCTCTTTGTGTCTTTCATTATTACAAAAGTTTTGGGGATTTAGACTTGAGCTGTCATTGCACAAATTTTATGGCTACGATTTGTCCCATTATTGCTCTCCTACCATCAGGTTACTTTCTTGGCTTGCTAGAGGTATCTGTGAGAGTATGGTTGGTCATTGGGGTTGTGTTCACTCCATTTTTGGATTGGCTATTACCTGCAGGTGTTTAATTATTCCCTAGTTTTTGGCTTGGCATCTGTCATACCTTTTTTGGTTGATCTGTTGGAGTTGGCTTGGCATCTATTTTAAAGGGCTTTCCTCTGGGTTTTTTAAGCTTTGTTATTTTGGCCTTCTTAAGTTGACCTTGATTGCTCCTAAGGGTAGGATTGAGTGGCCTATGGATAAACTAATTGATGCTTTATGTATTAATTCTATTATGAGCTCTATAAGTCTTCATTCCTTCTTTGGCTTCAGG
>NW_021364009.1:0-237 GCF_001605985.2 Dendrobium catenatum | reverse complement strand
GTCCGCTATTTGGTCAATGGAACTGATCGGCATAATCTGAATTTTGTGCTGCTGAATATGTCCGCTATTTGGCCAGAACTGAAATGGAACGGAAGCCTGATGAAGCAGAGTCCTGGTGGTCTCTATTATATGACGGTGTTTACGCTCCGCGACCCCGTTCTGCTCCGGTGTATATGGACACGAAAGTTGATGTTGGATGTCGTTTGAGCTGAGAAATTTGCTAAGCGTAATGTTGCG
>NW_021364008.1:0-2988 GCF_001605985.2 Dendrobium catenatum | reverse complement strand
ACAACATAGTCTTCAAGAGGGTGACTAAGCATCGATGGTATGGACAATACTTGGGATCATCTTTCTTACCTTCATCTTCAGGCCTACTAGCAGCTGAAAATCTGGTTTCTTTAACAAACTCTTGAAAATCCTCTTAACTGCTTCCCTCTTAAATGGATATGGTTTTGCCAATCTCTCTCTAAAAGGGACAAAGTTAGGGTCTCTGGTGTACTGATGAGTGACCTGAAAGGGCTGTCTCTGAGCTGGCTTTGGTGGCGGTGCTGGAGGAACACTGGGCTGACTAGCCATTGGCCTTTTTCCCTTGTCGATTGCTGACACTACTGCCTTTTTCTCAAAAGTCTTAACCAATCTAAGACCTTTCTTGTCTTCAGACTGCTCTCATAGGAATGGCATCTTATGAGCCTCTTCTTGATCCTCAATCAGTTTCTTAATATCCTTCTTAGGCAGAGTTGAAGAAATAGGGGGAACTGTAGGTGCTGGTGGAGATGCCTCTGGTGGGCAAAGAGGGATCACTGGTGTTGACTCGGGAGGCTTGGGACTAGATTCTATCTTTCTAACCCTTTCCACAATCTCTCTAGCCGTTTGTTGAATCTTAAGTGAATCCTGCTCTGACTTGTCAAATATTTCTTGCATTTCTTTAACTTGTGACATCATAGTTGTCAACTAATTTTCCAAATCTTTAATATGCTCTTCACTTTTAGCCCTTACGGACTCATCTGAATCGGACCCAGCAACATGTGGATCATCATCTCTAGAAAGCCGGCGCCTACCAGGTTCGGCCTCTTTGTTAGAACATCTAGTTTTGACCATGGAAACGCTACCAACACAATCATCTTCCTCTCCAAGGAGGTTATCCAGGTCTGGGTCAAAAGAAGCCATTCCCTCTTTATTCAACAAAATATTTCTTATTTCTTGAACTACCTCCTTGACCGGTCTATCCCCAATTGACTTAGGATCAAGGGGTAAGTATCCTTTGTACTCAGCCATATTGAATAATTCTTCAGAATCTAGGAGGGCAATGATTTCTGTAAGTTTTGGGTTAGGATCTGGTTGAGACTTTGTAACTGAATCTTCTTCCATTTCTAGATCTAGGTCAATTCTCTCCTCTTCGACTATCCCAGAACTAGTAGTCAGAAGAGTGGCACTCTCTATAAGGGGAGGGGCACATACCTCAGGAGATGAAGCAAGAGCTTGTAGGGAAATAGCTCCTACATCAGGTAAGGTAAGGTCCTCAGACTCCTGTGTAGGAAGCCTATGAATGACACATAAATCTAGGCTATCAACAACCGGATCATCAACGGGAATCATAACTGAATCAGGAACTGGACTGGCTGTAAGAAGGTTATTTACCCCAACAACTGGAGAACTAGGTTGAACATCCATCAACTCAATCAAGACTGGAGGAGGTTCAACTATGACTCATTGGAGTTGGAGAATGAACTTTGGGGTTCTTGGAGGCGGTGGTAAATTCTCCAACTTAGTCCTTTTTGGGACAAACTTCTTCTCAGGGGATTTGGGCTTATTGCCTTGACATCCATATGTTTTAAAGTTTCATTCTCCTCAGGTTTGACAACTACTGAGGCCAACCTTACAGCTTTGGAAGGGGGTACCGGGGTCTACCAACAGAAAGGAGGCCTCTCTCGGACCCAGTCAACAAAATACCCTCCATCTTGGAAGAAGGAGGGTGTGGCGCCCAGTGGTATCCATCAACTAGTACTGAAGTGGCAGGCTGTCTAACATACTTCTTATTTCTTCTAACAGGTTGTGGAGTCAGATTATTCGCCTCAGACGCCTCTTCTTTTAACACTTATTTTTGGAAGCGATTAGAGATCACTCCCTTCAACTGTTTCATGTACTGCTCCTTTGTTTTCCCAGATTATGCAGCACAGGTATAAATTATGTTTCTCAAAGCCCTTGTTTTCCGCAGATGCTTTTCCTTTGGAGTCTTTTTAGTCGATTAGTCGATTGGGCATGGTGGGGAATGGGCTATCCTAGCTATCCTCTCCTCCCCTTGATCCGAAGATAAGGGGTAAAAGCGGCTCCCTTTCAGAAGGGGAGAGGAAGCAGGAATAGGTAGCACCTCATCAGCCTCAGGCTCTGTTAAGATAGTTGTTATTTGCATGTTTTATATTTATGTAACTTGTATAGTTTTGATGATTCCAAATATTATTGCTCAAATGTGTAGTTATCTTCTAATAATTTTAGAAGATTTGTATTTGCTTATGTGTGAACTAACATTTCAGGTTAAAAAAGCTCTCAAACACGAAGTCTTCAAATCAAATTCAGCAAGAAATACTTTCAATTTTTGAAGCTTAAAATTGTCATTTAAATTGAGAGGGAGTGATTGTAATTGAGTGAATAAAAACATACACACTCACTTAAGGAGATCATATAAAATTTATACTGATCGTACAGGACGATATCAGTTCGTACGGTATAATCAGACAGTTATCTCCTATTAAGATCACATGGAACGAATAGGAACTGGCTTGAAAAATTTTCTAAGTCCTATTCGTTCGGGACGAAATTAAAAAATTGTATGGGACGATTTGCTCTCTATAAGATTTTCGTCCAGACAAAATTAAATTATCGTACATGACGATTTGCTTTCTGTAAGATTTTTGTCCAGACGAAATTAAATATCGTCCAGGATGATCTGGTCTCTGTAATATTTTCATCCAGATGAAATTAAATAATCATACATGACGATTTGCTCTCTGTAAGATTTTCGTACAAACGAAAATAAATTTTCATACAGGACGATTTGGTCTCTGTAAGAATTTCGTCCGGACAAACCAATTTTTATCAAGACGATACAACCGACTTAGAACGGTTTTTCTACAATTTTTGGAACCGACCTTGTAATAACCATTCGTACTGGATGAACTTGGTTCGTACGGGACGATCAGCTTGTACGAAATCATTTCGTATACATATACAAACAGGTTCGTTTCAAGGCTTTTAAGTAATATCGTCAAGGACGATCCA
>NW_021364007.1:0-260 GCF_001605985.2 Dendrobium catenatum | reverse complement strand
TCCGGTTGACATAGACTTTCAACACGGCCATCCTTGGGGCGACTGGCATTTCGAAATATTTGTATTTTGTAGAAAATTGGAAATATTTGAAGGTATAGAATCCCCTCCGGTTGATATCAACATTGGGGATGATTTTAGAGTATATTAGACTTTTAAAATTTAATATGCACGCTTCTCGAGGTGACTTGCTTCTCAAGGCGATAGCACTCTTCTCGGGGCAGTCGCTTGCTTCCCAAGGCTGCTATACGCATTTTAGAGGT
>NW_021364006.1:0-1093 GCF_001605985.2 Dendrobium catenatum | reverse complement strand
AAAGTGAGGTAATTTTTTAGCTTACATGATGCAAATTATGCTAAGTTGCGCTATAGTTGCGCTACAGTTGCGCTATAGTTGCGCTATAGTTGCGCTACAGTTGCGCTATAGTTGCGCTATAGTTGCGCTATGGTTGCGCTATGGTTGCGCTACGGTTGCGCTTTAACAAATTTTTCTATTTTTTGCAGATTTTTGTTTGTCTTGAGAATGTTAGCAATGAGGAGGCCAAAAAATACGGGGTTGAAATTATTGCCATACAGAACTTGAAAACCCGTTCAGGTCATGAACCACAGAAATTGTAGTCACCCCAAAAAATTAAGGCTTCCGCAAGAAAAAAAACTTGACACCACCCCACCTCCCTCTCCCCCTCTCTCCCCTGATTCTCCTTATAATGAACCACCAGAAACTCAACCTCTGCCGCCAACTCAACCGTCTACTCGTCCACCTACTGAAAAAATTTCCACCAGTCAACCTTCTGCTGAACAGCCACCCATTACAAGGGCAGATTTAGAGGCTGTTCAGAATAAATGTTTTGAAATATTTGAGAAGATGTTGAATAAAATTCAAGAAAATGTGGGAGCTAGATTGGATCGGCTTAAAGATATTATGAAGAAACTTCAGGCAGATCAAGACTCCATGAAGTACAAATTTATTGAATTTCAAATGCAGTGTGATCACAATCCAGAGAAGCCGCATATATCTAGTTCTGCCTCCAGCTTCCAATCAGTGAAAAATACGGCTTTGCATCCTTCAGGACAAGCACCAATAAAAGATGTTCCTCCACCTCCACCAATGGCCAAAGAACTTCTTCCACAACAACTAATACCTCCACCTCCACCATTGGCCAAAGAACTTCTTCCACAACCACCAATACCTCCACCTCCACCATTGGCTAAAGAACTTCTTCCACAACCACCAATACAAGAAGTTTCTCCACCACCACCATCGGCCAAAGATGTGCCACCACCAAAAGATAGTTCATCACAAAAAAGAAAAAGAGAAGATGATGAAAAAGAAGAGAGTTCATCAAAAAAAATCGTACCATATGTAAAGAAGAAGACCAAAGAGGTTATCTCTGTTGATAATATAATAG
>NW_021364005.1:0-270 GCF_001605985.2 Dendrobium catenatum | reverse complement strand
TTTGTGTTAGCTTTTCATATTTACTATTATAATTACTATTACTTTGGTTTCTTTTTTATTTATGATATTTTCGCCTTGTTTTTTTAGAAATATATAGCTAATGTTTTCTAAATTAGTTAAAGGGAGAAACACCGTTGATTGTTTCCCTCCCTCTAACCTCTTTTAGTGGTATAATTTTCTTTTCTAAATAAATGGGCACTTTGAGTTAGCCTAACTCTTGACCCAAGTGAGCTTAAGGGTTGGGCTGGTCAAGGAAGGTGTATTGGGTCA
>NW_021364004.1:0-713 GCF_001605985.2 Dendrobium catenatum | reverse complement strand
ATTTCGACCGTCCAACTTCTTTTAACCTAAATTTATTCCATTTTTTCTAGATTTAGTGAACTTTTATCATATAACTTTTTATATGTTATACTATCGATTATTATTTACATTTTGATGGGTTGATTGTGTGATTTCCTAGGTAAAAAGAAAATTATTATATTTTGAACGATTTGTGCAAAAAATGAATATTTATATTTTAATATAGACATACTACTAATGTAAGCATTACGAATGAATAAGCATGTGGTTGAATAATAGCTGGTTGCTATTACTATTATAATATTATGATAAAAGTATATGCGAGGACAAGAAAAGCCTGATTTTATTGAGGTTTGCTGAGACTAGGAGACTTGTACAGGATGGTGGGTTGACATACTATTCTTTAAATATTCTGATTTGATATTATCATTGATTGATTCACATGATTTATTGATTGAAAGTTATAAGGAGTTATTATTATTACGTGCTGGAATATTCATGGCGGTAGAGAAATATATAGTTTAATGTCTTAGCATTGTACGAAGATCCAACATGCACATATATAAGAGAGAGGGTGTAGCGTTCATAAGAGACACCAGAGTTTTTATGTGGAACCCCTAAAAAGGGGAAAACTGTGAGAGCTCGTTCCTTTGATTTTTCCTTTCTGAATCTGATTTTTCCTCCCAGGATCGTCCGGGACGATCAGTGCAGTGAAACAGCTGATTTTCTGGAGT
>NW_021364003.1:0-626 GCF_001605985.2 Dendrobium catenatum | reverse complement strand
GTATAACGCTAAGACGAACAATTAAAACTCTATCGCCGAGTATATTCTAGTCCGCAACAATACTAAAATATTATTTTAGAAAATAGTAAGAAAATTATCACAAATGAAGCCTGAGTTAGGAAAATTTTGACTATATGTTGTATCAAAATTACTTATTTGAACAAATAGGCTCCCCGTTATATAATTGCTTAAGAGAAATTTATATGAAATTTCATTTTGGATGAAATTACTCTTGTGATAGCAAGCAATATAAGGTTTGGTACTTAATGATGATGTGCTTGTTTGAATAAGATAACAGCTCAACAACTCTCTTTTCAGTGCTGATCAATCTCAAGTAATCCATCTGCTGCAATGCTTCACCACGAACTATAAACTACCTTGCTTAATGTTGATGAGTATTTATTTGAATGCTATTAGTAAAATAGGCTGTTAAGCCTATTAATTATGTCTTGGCTATTGTGATTAAATTCTATTGGCACTCAATATAATATAGCTTCTAAACATTTGTCTTTAATCTGCTGGGTAAGCTTCACATTAGCTGACAAGCAACACAGACTTTCACTTTATTCACTACAGGAAAAACGCTGAAAATCGGCGGTTTTTTCCGGCGGTTAGTCTAGATTTAC
>NW_021364002.1:0-1339 GCF_001605985.2 Dendrobium catenatum | reverse complement strand
AATTTTAATTTAATTAATTTCTAATGTAATGCATATTAGTTAAAATTTTCAAATTAGAAATGCTTAAAATTTAAAAAAGCCTTATAAATAGTTTTTTTAGAAATATTAGACTTCCTCAGATCCAACACCTCATCCTCATAGGTTAGATTATCTGGACTTTACCAACATATGGGAAAGTGTCTTAAAGCAAGGAGAGAAAAAATGTATTAATATGCATGTGACCCAAACGATTCCGACAATTTCCTAAGTCGTTAGATTTATATGTAATTTAATTCATAAAATATTAAATTTTAATTACAAGTATAAAAGATTTAATTCTTAAAGAACCTAACAATATTAGGCGCACACACATATAAGAAAGAAATATAAAAAAACAGGCAATTTCTACGATACAAACAAAATAAACACATCAATATAAATAAAACTATCATAGTAAAAGAAAGTTCATGACAAGTGTTATTTAAGTATAACACAGGGTCTGCAGAAAAATTATGGTGGCCCGGCTCTATTGACAACAACTTGGATTCTAATACTACTGAATGATGCAATTCTTAAAAATATGACATTTCATTTTCGTCTTCGTATTCAAGTTCTTCTATGGATCGCCTTCAGTCTTCGTAGGATTTATCCTTCATAAGGGTACCTAAATGAGAAAGAAATTTCATATGATAGGCCTTTTTTTTTTCTTTTGGATCCCTGGTATTTGAAATGCCTTATTTTTGAAGGCTTTCACAACTCAATATATTACATATAAATTACATTTACATTATAAAAAATAAATTTAAATTCTTCTACATGGTTATCTTAAGTAGTTAATATAAAATAACCTAAGCAGTTATATATGAAAATGAAAATACTCATGTCAATCACACTTGGTCATGCTCTTATTTATTTGGGGGCTAAGCGACTAAAGATATATAACAAGCATTTATATAAAATTTATTTATGATTTTAGTCCACTTTATTAGAGCTGCATGAGCATGACCACCTCTAAAAAATATTATTAGTATCAAGATCTCCCCTATCCTATGGGTAATCTATCACACAATACATCATAAAAAAAGTGTGGTTATAAAAGAAATATCTCAATAATCATCACAACAAAATAACTATCACATATGCTAGATGCAAGAGCGTCACATCACAGAGACAGAAAAGAAAATCATCGGCCTAACTTAGAGCTAAAAGTGATGCCCTAATAAATAATTCTATGTGTGTAGTAGGATGTATGGCTTTAGATATGTCATATATTGAGTAATTAATTCAAGTTGTTTGTAATCTGATTTGTTAAAGGTCAAAAGGGGGTTTTTAGTTTAAAGTTTAAGTATTAATGTCTTAG
>NW_021364001.1:0-421 GCF_001605985.2 Dendrobium catenatum | reverse complement strand
AACCTTTAGACTCTAAGATTGATCTAACATTTTCCTTCTTCAATGAAGAAAAAAAAAAACATTTCTTATTTAAAAAGTTATGGACACATATATCAAGTCTACTCATTTCTCAATAAAATATATTAGGTAATTTTGAAAACGGACATGTAAAAATAACAGACAAATCAATCTAATATCTACTCTAGTCATATTAATCTAGTATGTATTATTTTAATAATTCGGTTTATTTGTTATTAACAAAGAAATTCAAATTTACAAAAAATAAATAAATCTATTTCATGTTAATGAAAGGATCAAACCAAATGGAATATGCATAATTTTTAAAGCCTAATATATAATGTTGAAATCAATTTCCTAGTAACAAAAAAATTTATTTCTTACTTGATTTTTAATACAATTATTTGTATTATACAATATATTA
>NW_021364000.1:0-1095 GCF_001605985.2 Dendrobium catenatum | reverse complement strand
ATCTATAGTGGCATGCAGTTTCATTAGCATATAATTTAACCACAAGTAAAGCAGAGGTTATTTCTTATAAACAAATACACAAATATGAAGTCCCATAAAGCAACAAATGAAAATAATTATAATGAATTTTCTCTCTTATATCTCTCTATTCCTTCAAACCCCCTTCGTTTGGGACATCTTTCTTTCTGCTTCTTAAAGCTTCTTTTTAGTACAAATTAAAAAAATTTATACTAGAAAGCTATTTAAAGAAGCAAAAAGAAAGTTGTCCCAAACGAAGCCTAAGTCTAATCCAATGGTACACTTGTCTAGGCATGCCATCACCTTCTAAGTCTAAGTAGAGGGAGGGGAATGGTCTATATCCAAGCTTACAATGCATCTCCTCCTAGGGAACTCATACACAAAATCTCCGGCAGATCTTAGAAAGCAAAATAAATTTTAGTAAGCTTGGGGCTATATCCTTCTCAATTTCGCATAGATTTGAGTCTTAGGTTTGGTTTGAGACGGTTTGTTTATTGCTTATTTATTTTTGTACTTAAGCTTCGTTTGGGATATTTCTTTGCTACTTTATAAAATTGCTTTTTAGTATAAAATTTTCTAATTAAAAAAATTGTACTGTTAAACCGTTTTAAAAAATAGTAAAGAAGTTGTCCCAAGCGAAACCTTAAATTTTGTTTTAAGAAGCAATAAAAAAACCGTCTAAAACAAAGCCTTAGAATGGCTTTCTTAGAAAGCTGCTTTTAGAACAGTAAGGCTTCGTTTGGGACGGCATTTTTATTGCTTTATAAAACGGAGTTTTAGTACAAAAATAAAAAATTTTATACTAAAACTCCATTTTAGAAAACAGTAAAAAAAGCCGTCCCAAACGAAGCCTAAGGCATGATTTGGGATGACTTTCTTGCTGTTTCTTGAAGCTGCTTTTTAGTACAAATTTAAAATTTTTGTAATAAAAAGCTGCTTTAAGAAACAATAAGAAAATCGTCTCAGATGAAGCCTAAGAAAACCATCTCAAACGAAACCTTAACTTCTCATCAGGCTTCATCTCCTTAGATTTTCTAGAGCTGCTGCATACAAGGCTTCGGATAGGTTAAATCCTTT
>NW_021363999.1:0-916 GCF_001605985.2 Dendrobium catenatum | reverse complement strand
GACTTTTAATAGGACACAATGGAGAAAAAGGATTCATATAGCCGACCCCACATAGTGGGATAAAGACTTGATGTTGTTGTTGTTGATGTTATTGATTATTACATTAATAAAAGGAATGTTAACTTAATTTATACGTTAAGTTGAAAGATATATAGTTTATAAAAGAGATAGTAAGTGTGATAATGAAAATAGAAATTATACAATATGTAGACCCCTAGTCTCATAGTTTAGTGCAATGTAATCTAAAATTTTTCTTGAAAAATAATATATTATAAGTAACATATACCAATTTGAAAATAAACAAATATTTTGGATATTTCATGTGGATTGCAACTTGACAATGATATAACATGGATTTAATTATAATATATTGGGGAAAAAATGTTGGGATTAGAAATCAATCATTGTTTTGCTTTGCTTCCAAATTTGAAGTATTATTCTTAAAAAGAAATAAAAAATTATTATTCTATTTCAAAAAGTCAATAAATTTCATAATTTTACTATATTGAAATGTAATGGACATCTTTTGAGTCATTATTAAGGAGCTAGGATCAGTATATGTTGCTAACATACATTCACTAAGAAGGTCATAAATTTCCACCTTTCTGGTTTTTTTTTTAAAGATCTTTGGTTCCTTATCATTTAGGCCTTTAAGTTACTCTTGAGGAGACAAAAAAATTTACATAAAAAATAGCAGCGGAGACAGAAATTTTATTTAGAGTGGCCTAAATTAAAATAGTTTTGTTTGCCATCTTATCTAGAATGTCAAAATACATTAAGGCTTCGTTGGTTATCCGGTACTTTTTGTAAAATATAGTTTTAAAAATATTGGTTGAGAGAATGAATGTTTAATTTCTAACCGAGAAACAAATATCAAAAAAAGTGTGAAAACAGTCGAAAAATGAAGTACCGTAAA
>NW_021363998.1:0-415 GCF_001605985.2 Dendrobium catenatum | reverse complement strand
TGGTCTGGCGAAGGAAGTGATTCGTCGTGGACCAGTCGAAATCTTGGCTGGAACGGCCTGAATTTAAAGAAACAGTCATATCATCCTGGCCGATCGCAGAATCAACCAAGCCGATAAGGCTCAATAATTACGTACAGGCCGATTGGTCAAAAAGATGGTCCAATCATCCGAGCCGATCAGAAATCGGCCATGCCGATTAGACATAGATGATCGGCCCGATGAGTCAATCCAGACGACCGTTGAAAAAGCAGATTGCCCGGGCCGATTAGGTGTATTATCCAGGACGATGCACAATAATTGATCGTACCGGCCGAAGTTAAAATGTTTTAAATATCTTGCCACGTGTATCGTCCAGGACGAACAGTGGATCGGCCCGACCGATTGTCCAATAATGGATCGTCCGGGGCTGAATTTA
>NW_021363997.1:0-420 GCF_001605985.2 Dendrobium catenatum | reverse complement strand
TTTTAACAACTGAGTTAAAAGTTAAATATAAGCACCTGGTTAACACAGGCTTGCTTAGCTGAATAGCTTATTTCCTGAGCAATAGTTTTATTTTTAATTTTCACTTAAAGTAAAAACACGTTTGAATGCGTTTTTTTTTATTTTTATTTTTTTGTGTTTTCATATAGATGTTTGGAAACAAGCAAAATATCTAATGTGGTTTTTTAAAAATTTCTGGACACCCTAATTTTTTTCTGAAAATAAAAAATTGAAGGAGTTGATCAAAATTATTTCATAAATAGTTGTTAAAAAAAAAAAAAGAAGAAGAAAAGGACAAACTAAACATGGCCATGTCTATGATCTCCATTTTTTCACTTATGCCTAGTCTATAGCTTCCTAAAGAGGTATACGGAATTTCGATCAATTATTGTCGTGAATATT
>NW_021363996.1:0-282 GCF_001605985.2 Dendrobium catenatum | reverse complement strand
TATAAATAGCTGATACAAATTCATTGGTTTTCTTTCAGATTTAACCTTATTAATTTTGAGCACATAACTAGGAGTGCGTGAGATGTGATAAAGAGTATTATTTGCTTAGCTTAGAAATCAAAACATCTGCCTTAAATCCTTTAGCTAGGATGCACAAGCACAGACATGATACCATACGGACATCGGACATGTCAATTATTGAAAATATGGGACATGTATTCGGATTGGACATGATATTATAATTTTTGTATTTTAAAAATAGTGCATAGAAATTAAATAGGT
>NW_021363995.1:0-288 GCF_001605985.2 Dendrobium catenatum | reverse complement strand
GTTCTCTAATGGTGCAAATATTCCAGCACGCAACAGTTCTGCTTCAATATTGTTTTCCAGTCACTTTCAATGAATTATTGTGCTAAAAAGCTAATCTTTACTGTAGCTTCAAAGCAATTACTTTCTTTTTATTAATTTTATAATTATTATTATAAAAAAATTGCAACAATCCCAAATGAATCTCTAAAAAGAGCTACAGCCGTCCTAAACAGTAGAGATTATTACTCGCAGAGTCCAAGCGTAACTTTTTGTCTAAACTCTAATCACGTAAAGATATGTGCATTTCAT
>NW_021363994.1:0-225 GCF_001605985.2 Dendrobium catenatum | reverse complement strand
GAAATCAGTCATAGAGAAAAAGAATGTTTGCTATCATGAAAATCATAAGCCATAGATCCGCAACATTAATAAACCCCATTTGGTAGGTTGAGAAAATTTTAGCAAAAGAACACTTAAGTGATGCACAAGAATTTTAGAGACCAATTTGTTTAAAAAAGTACACAGACTAATAGGCCTAAAATCTTAATAGAGAGAGAGAGAGAAGCTAGAGAGAGAAGGTCTGAG
>NW_021363993.1:0-285 GCF_001605985.2 Dendrobium catenatum | reverse complement strand
ATGCATCAAATAGTGTTATTGTTTATTTGCTTATTATTAATGTTCCAAGAATTAATGCTATATGATTTTTTTTATTAAAGGCAATTGATCATACTGAATAGGGAAGACTTAAATTCTATATCATACAGATGTCATATATCCCATATCATGATGTATATTATATCAATCGATATGAAATGATACAGAAAATATAAATAATATAATTTATATAGAATGTTTGTATGTATATGTTGATTGATAGAACACCCCCTTATAGTACTGACTGGGGACGCAATATACACGTGT
>NW_021363992.1:0-217 GCF_001605985.2 Dendrobium catenatum | reverse complement strand
TCATTAGTCCCTTCATAAGTTATACAAAGTCTATCCCAATGTTTTGATTAAAAAAAATATCATTTAAGTATATATAGTTTTGAAAAATATTTAATTATCTTTGGGGATATTTAATTTTTAAAATTTTGAAATTGAATGTGTCATTATAAACAGTATATCACCTCGAGAGGTGATCATATTGTTCTCTAACGAGTTCATATTTTAAAATTTTAAATTC
>NW_021363991.1:0-298 GCF_001605985.2 Dendrobium catenatum | reverse complement strand
AAATTTAAATTCAAAGTGTTCGAAGTCCGATTGGCTCCTTTCGAGATCACATTGCTATCATCCGAGCATACTTTGTCCAAAGGCTTATCCTCGAGGAGACTAGGATCGGGGTGGGTTAAGGTGTCGACATTTAAAGGTCCTAGCTTTCCTAGTTCAGGGTTCAAGTCATTCAGGGAGTCTGATTTAATTACTTTTGCTCCATCCTCAAAGAAGTTTTCGTTATCCTTAATATCATTAGCATCCACGAAATGGATGCACTCAGTTTTAGGTTTAGGGGACCTTTTCTTTTTAAAGCATT
>NW_021363990.1:0-569 GCF_001605985.2 Dendrobium catenatum | reverse complement strand
CGAAATTTCGGGCCCGGCCTCCCCGTCGCGTGAATTGTTGTTTGCTTTTTACTTTGGCGAGGGAGTTTTAACGGAATAGGTTCCGGGGTAAATTTTGGAAGGCATATGGGTTTGTAGATAAGACATAACCCACAGATTTCACCCTCATTTTGCGAGGACTTTATGATCTGAGTTTTGGTTTTCAATAGGCGCAAGCCCCAATAGTTAATTACCCCTCTCGATCACGAGAGAGAACTTTCGATTAAGGCTAGTCATCAATCAGATACGTAGAATATACATGTTATCTGGCATATAGTAGCAGCATAGATTTGGATTTAGGATTTGAAGGGTTGGGTTTGGATTTGGAATTTGGATAGCAAGATTTGGTATTTAAAACAGAAACTTCACCATCTTGCACTTAAAGCGGATGGTGGGGGAATGGATGATAGACCCGATCAAGATCATATGGTTCCATCGTCCCGGGCCATCATGGTCCCTGGTCTACTTAGTCAGAGGAGGTAGTTGACCCAACCTGACAGAAAGATCCTTGTCGACAGCCATGGGTTGCTTCGTCCAAGGGGACCTTGTAG
>NW_021363989.1:0-207 GCF_001605985.2 Dendrobium catenatum | reverse complement strand
GATTTATTGATTTTATTATTGATCTTATTGCTTTATCATATTGATTTTTCGATTGATTTTACCGACTTGATACTAGAGATTTGCTTTGATACGATAGATTGGTTCGATACGATTGATTTGATTGATCGATGGATTCTCTTGAGACTTCACGTACTTATTGATTGAGCTAGATTTATCGATTCGCCTGCCGCTGCATTGACTGGCTTT
>NW_021363988.1:0-1443 GCF_001605985.2 Dendrobium catenatum | reverse complement strand
CAAATTAATATTAACATAATTATTTTAAATATAATGTTTTGATTTAAAATATTTTTAATTAAATTATAAACATGTTTTAAATATTTAAACTAAATTTAATTTAAACTATTTATATTATTTAAATACATAAGTAATTAATTAGCATTTAATTATAACAACAAGATCAAGCCTTTATCCCTCTAAATGGGGTTGACTGCATGAATCCTTTTACTCCATTATGTCATGTTAAAATTTTAATTCTTGTTTAAATCTAATAAAGAAAGAACTTCTCTAATAATTTCTAACCAAGTATTTTTATGTTTACATTTACCTTTCTTAACATAAATCAAATCTAATATCTCTACTTTTCTAACCTGGTCATTGGTAGGCAATCATTTTATGTGACCAAACCCTCTAAGGCGAGTCTAACTAATCTTTTCTTCCACTTGCATTACACCATCCTTTTCATGTATATGCTCATTTTGCATCGAATCTCTAAGGGTAAATCCACTCATCCACCTAAGCATCCTCATCTCTTTAACGCTTAACTTAGTATTATGCTTCTCTTTTAATGGCCAACATTTATCACCATAAAGCATTATAGGTCTCACCACCATCTTATAGAATTTTTGCTTAAGTAAGAGGGGAACTTTCCTATCACACAACAAGCTCGATGCATTCCTTCACTTCAACCATCCAACTTAAACTCTACTAATAATATCTCCATCTATTTTACCATCACTCTGAACATTAGATCTAATATATCTAAAAAGTGTACTTTTATTAATGACTTGCTCACCCAAAGTCACAATCCCCTCACTAGGTCTATTATTACTAATATTACACTCCATATATTCATTTTTTAGATCAACTCAAGCAAAAACCTTTAGACTCTAAGGTTGACATCCGTCATTCAATTTTACCTTCAACTCCCTCTCTAGTCTTATCAATAAAAAGAATATCATCAAAAAAAAAAAACACACCAAGGTACATCCTCTTGCAAATGTCTAATAAGAACATCCATGACTAAAGCAAAAAGATATGGGCTTAAGGCTTATCCTTGATGTAATGCAACTGAAATAGGAAAATACTTGGTCGAACAACCTTAAGTTTGAAAACAAGTAAAAGCTCATGCATACATATCTTTAATGATTTGAAAATAAGCGTTATTAACTTCTTTCTTTTCAACAACTCTCCAAAGCACTTCTCTTTGAAACATTAACTTAATTCCTCTATAATTCATACAATCTTATGCATCACCTTTATTTATAAAAATTGGAATAAACACACTCGTTCTCCACTCATGTAGCATCTTTTTAGTCTTCAAAATAGAACTAAAAAGTTTAGTAAGCAAAAAAATTCCTTTATCTCCCAAGCATTTCAAAAATTCATAAATTTAAATTAAAATATTTTAAATTATTAAAAATTATTTTAAAATATTTTAATATGAAATTAAAATTAATT
>NW_021363987.1:0-271 GCF_001605985.2 Dendrobium catenatum | reverse complement strand
TTCTCGAAAAAGATGATAATGATTGCGTGATTGGATCATCAAGTAAAGCTGTGCTTAACTCTTTCATTTGCTGTTATGATAAGTTTTTTTTGGAAATTATATGAGTAGAATACTTTCCATTTCATGAACATTCTATTTGCATGAGCAAATTATGTGATTTGGTAAGGTATAAATGTGCCTCATAGCAAAGTTTATGTTGTCAGAGTTATGTTATTTGTGAATAAAATCTGTGGAAATTCATGTTTCTTGGTGGTTGTATCATGTAGGTTTA
>NW_021363986.1:0-206 GCF_001605985.2 Dendrobium catenatum | reverse complement strand
CATCTCAAAGTACAGTAAGTAAGGGTGGCCGGGCTCCACCGACAACAACCCGGGAACGACGCAAATCTTAAAATAAGGCATCTTTATATTTCTTCAGTCTTCTTCTCCACTTCCTTGATTCGTCTTTGGATCATCTTCGTTCTCTTCGGGCTCCTCGTAGTGACTCTCCCAAAAGGATATCCAAGTGAAAAAGGAAACCCCCTGTA
>NW_021363985.1:0-256 GCF_001605985.2 Dendrobium catenatum | reverse complement strand
GGTTGGAGGAGGAAGAAGAAGATGAAAGAGAAGAAGGGGAAGAGAGTGGAGGAAGAAAATAGAAGAAAATAGTGGGAAACTTGGAGGGATGAAGAAAGAAAAAGAAAAATGGGAGAGAAGAAGAAGGAAGGAAGAAGAAGAAGAAGGAAGGAAGAAGAAGAATGGAGGAGGAAGAAGAAAAGTGGAAGAAGAAGAAGAAATTTACCTTGCTTGGAGGGAGGAGGGAGGTCGGCGGCTTGGAGGATCGCAAGAGAGG
>NW_021363984.1:0-227 GCF_001605985.2 Dendrobium catenatum | reverse complement strand
ATCTCAGTGACATCAAATATAGGTCAAAGAGATTATGTAAAAGATCATGATAGCGGTCAGATAGTAATATCTCCCACAGAAATAACTGATAAAATGACGTCTGAGTCATGTCTGATGGTACTACAAACAGATTATAACTCAGAAGAAGAGCTATGTTTTCCAAGTGAAGATGAGTCAGATCAGCAAATAACTTCACGAATGGAGCGTGTGAAGTTAAATGAAGACTC
>NW_021363983.1:0-963 GCF_001605985.2 Dendrobium catenatum | reverse complement strand
GCCAGTAGAATCCTTGTCTTAGGATTTTGTTGGCCAATGCTCTTCCTCCAAGATGTTCCCCGCATATACCTGAATGAACTTCTCGTAATGCATAATCGGCCTCTGAAGGCGGAAGGCATTTAAGATATGGCCCGCTGAAGGCTCGTTTATATAATTCTCCACCAATGACAGTAAAGTTAGCTGCTTGCCTTCGGATTCGTATTGCAGTTGGTGGATCTTCAGGTAGCACTCCTTCTTGTAGGAAAGATAGTATAGGATCAATCCAAGAAAGCTCCTTTGGCTTGTCGATTGATTGTATAACCCATGGTCCTTCGATGCTAGGAAAGTGTACTTCTTCGATATATTTTCTCTTGAAAAGGTCACCGGTTAGTGATGTTGCGAGTTTCGAAAGAGTATCTGCACGAGTATTTTGTTCCCGAGGTATGTGAATAATTTCAAATTTCTCTATGCGGGTGAGAAGTGACTTCGCCATTTCACAATATTGTGATAATTGTGGATTTTGAGCCTCAAATTCTCCTCTTACTTGAGAGACTACAAGTTGCGAGTCAGAATGTACTATTAAATTTTGCACTTCACATTCTATAGCTAGCCTCAGCCCGACAATAAGAGCTTCATACTCAGCTACATTATTAGTTGCAGGAAATTTTAGACGCAGCCCATATTCAATAGTGGTATGATGAGGAGAGATTAACAAAATTCCAGCCCCAGCCCCAGAGCTTCCAGAAGCTCCATCAACATATAATGTCCAACAAGGAGAAGAGAAAAGCTGGATTGGTGTTTCATCGGAAATCGGAACAGTACATTCGACCACAAAATCTGCCAAGACTTGTGATTTGATATCTGGTCTGGGTAAGAAGTGGATGTCAAACTCTCCCAGTTCTATTGACCATTTAATTAACCTTCCTGAAGCTTCGGGTTTTTGAAGGATACTCCGTAACGGAAGATTTGTGTAAACCCCAATTG
>NW_021363982.1:0-258 GCF_001605985.2 Dendrobium catenatum | reverse complement strand
AATCTATTCTATCTTGAAGTCTTCAGTAGTCTGGAGTATGATTTTTCTAAAATATTAGTACACACAAATAATGAATAGAAAATGTCCAGTACATGCTAGAAATGATAAAATTAAAAGAACAATAATATTTTGCTATTATTAAAAAACACTTTCTCAAGCTAGATTTCTGCGTTACAACACTCATTTCAAGAAATATTAAAGAAGTTCAAATGATGGATGAAGATAATATGAGATTGATAAAATAAGTTTAGGCTAGAA
>NW_021363981.1:0-346 GCF_001605985.2 Dendrobium catenatum | reverse complement strand
AGAGTCTGCTACATTCTTTACTTGTAAGCACTGAGATTTTGTGTGTTGTTCTTGAAAGTTCAAGTTCTTTTATTACTCATGACAAGTTTGGATCCAACTTGAGTTCAATTTGAGTGCTTCTCTCTCTCTCTATATATTGTTTCTGCTTGAGTTCTAATATGTGAATCATATTTGATGTGCAAATCAAGTCTGATTTGAGTTTGATTGCATGTCCACACTTAGTTCAAAGTCTTCTGCAGTCCTTGCAAGTTATATTTAAAATTCATATTGAATTCGCTTTGATTTCAATTTTGATTTGGAATTTGATTTTCAGTTCTGTCTTGATTTTATTTGGACTTGAATTTTA
>NW_021363980.1:0-293 GCF_001605985.2 Dendrobium catenatum | reverse complement strand
TCCAAAGACTAGGATTCTCCTGCTTAGACCTACGGTGTTGCATCTATTACAATGGCTGGATACTACTTTTGTTGGATCTCCCACGGTTAAAAACTTTTATATATTGATTGTTTGTTGCATAATATACTGCATATGGAAAGAAAGGAACAATAGGAGATTTGGGTTTGCAATTCAAAGTACATCATCCTTATTGATCTGTATTAAAAAAGTGGTTTTTGGGAAAGTTTCAAAGTGAAAAAACTCGAACAATTTGCTGGAAAAGCTTTGATATGGCAGGCTTCTTCTTGACCGTT
>NW_021363979.1:0-281 GCF_001605985.2 Dendrobium catenatum | reverse complement strand
CTATTCCTTCAATCATTTTATGCAAGCCAAAAAACTAGAAAGAGATAGCGAGGGATTTTGGAGAGAGAAGTTTGTTTTAAGCTGCTTTGGGTCATTTTCATATGTTTTGAATTCTGTCTGATTTAAGGTATGTCACAATATGTCTATTTAAGTTTTCAAGAATATGAAGTTTTTTCAAAAAAAATAATTAAATTTATATTTATGTTACCAAAAAATAAAGATAATTCCTCATTGTAAAACTATCACCATATAACTTTTTTATGTTATAGATATTGACATTC
>NW_021363978.1:0-266 GCF_001605985.2 Dendrobium catenatum | reverse complement strand
TATTCAGTTAAAACTCCCTCGCCGAATAAAAAGAAAAACGAGCGGAGGCCAGGGCCGAATTTTCGGAGCCCACATTGAAGTACAATTACTTATATTTAAAAAACTCATAAAATATTTAAGACGTGTATTGGACATGTGTCCACTTTATTCTTTATATTTTTTTTTAATCAGACACATCTTCAATGTGTATGACATGTGTTGAACGCGTGTCGTGTCTGATACTACATATCTCTATGAGGAGAGGTGTTGGTGCATCATAGGATGCC
>NW_021363977.1:0-242 GCF_001605985.2 Dendrobium catenatum | reverse complement strand
TGGAGAGGTGCATTGTGGTTGGGAATTCAAATTCCTCTATGGAGGTTGTGGATGACGCAAGCATGAAGTGTGTTGCATTAGCTAGCAAACATCCATTGTATGAGCTTGGAGCTGCAAACCTTTTGGTGTAACAACTTAATGAGCTCTCCGTTGTTGATTTGAAGAATCTTGCCGTTGTTTTTCCTGAATTTTATTCAGGTGAGCCAGATATGGAATTGGAGGAAGAAGACAAGCCTCCTGCT
>NW_021363976.1:0-340 GCF_001605985.2 Dendrobium catenatum | reverse complement strand
AACCCTAGATAGAACACTTAGATCTAAATAACCTTTCATACATTGCATATAAAATCACCAAAATATACCCCCATGAATGTTCTTCATTAGTAGAAAACATTTCTAAAGTTTCGTCGCGTTTGATCCAGTCGATCGAGAGAAATATCCAAAAATATGGTTTAGAGTCTCGGTCCGGTCCGCTCCCAGCCAGACGTTCTCTGGACCGTTGATCCTAGCGATCGACGGTGCAGATCCAGTCGGACAGTGTTTTCGTCCGACCGCGGGAGCTCAAGGTTGGACCGCGGTTTCGTCCAACCGAATCGTGTCCGTCCATTCATCACAGCGCGGGATCGGACGGCTC
>NW_021363975.1:0-402 GCF_001605985.2 Dendrobium catenatum | reverse complement strand
TAGTGAAGGATAATGAGGGTTTTTTTGTTGGATTATCTGAGACTAATATGTCTTGTTTGGATAGGAATGATGTCAATTTTCTCATTGGAAGCGATTGGGAGTTTTTTCACCAGCCTGCTGATGGAACCTCCCGCAGAATTCTAGCTCTATGGAATAAGAATGTGGTTTCTTTTGAAGTTATTAAACATTCTTCTCAAGTAATTATGGGAGTTCTTAACAATTATTTATTGGGCACTTGGAATGATGCTACTATATATGGAGGTAAGGATGTCCAAACCCATAGAAACTTGTGGGAAACTCTTGAAAAATGTATGCCTTGTGATGCACCTTCTATTATTGGAGATGATTTTAATTGCATTCTATATAGGATGATAAGAGGGGAGGAAAGTGGTTCCATTTTTC
>NW_021363974.1:0-253 GCF_001605985.2 Dendrobium catenatum | reverse complement strand
CTTAGAAATCAAAGAACATAAAAAATTATTTAAACAAATGGCATTTAACAA
Organism: Dendrobium catenatum; assembly: GCF_001605985.2. Taxonomy (NCBI): domain Eukaryota; kingdom Viridiplantae; phylum Streptophyta; class Magnoliopsida; order Asparagales; family Orchidaceae; genus Dendrobium; species Dendrobium catenatum. Next base: position 202 of record NW_021363974.1, on the reverse strand, counting down.
TGCTAGTTCTTTTTCTTCTAATGTCCATTCAGTAAATGGAGTTTCAATTCTAATGCCATCAACAATTCTAGTAGGTCTAGTGTAAACTTCGTGGATTAATATCTATATGTGATAGTCAAGTTATTACAGAAAAGTAGACATGCGAGTTTTTCTAAAAATCAAAAGGAAAGTTATCGAATAAAAGTGGTCCAGTGATCAAATA
>NW_021363973.1:0-680 GCF_001605985.2 Dendrobium catenatum | reverse complement strand
GGCTGGATCTATATGGAAAACCTTAATGAATAAAAAATGGGTTAGGATAGTTTTTAAATTTTTGGATTTGCTTTGACATGAGTAAGATATATGAATAATCAATTAATTTTATATTTCCCCATCTCAAAGCAAATTTAAAAATTTTAGAATCTTCCCTAATCAAATTTTAATCAGGATATTTTACCTTTTTTTTCTCATCTTGAATTCAACAAAATCACTTGCATCAGGAAGGAGAACTAAATGCCAATCAAGTAATGTAAAGGGCAATATACAAACGGGGGCTTTAAAAGACATCAGAAAACTCTTATGTATTTATATCACTAATATCTAAATCTTGTTTATATATATATATAACAATTTCATGCTAAAATAATATTAAAATATATACATGAAATTTATTTTGAATAAGCTAATACTAATGATATTTTTTATGTAATTTAAAGATTTGAATGTCCTATATATAGATATAAAAACTTATGTCTTAAAGACTTAAATATGTAAATGTATATGAGTTTTTGGGTATGCATGTAAACCCTCCTATATAAAATTGTTTTAATTGCTTTAAATGAAAATTATATGAATAAAAAAAACATCACATACCTGCATGAATAAAAAATTAATGCCCAGCTATGCTATTTACTGCGTCACTCAGTGAGGAACTTCGGTCAAACAGTTTCCCA
>NW_021363972.1:0-289 GCF_001605985.2 Dendrobium catenatum | reverse complement strand
TGAAAATGATCGTGAGTGAGGAGAGAGGGGCGGTTGGAAGATATGAGGGAATGAGGGTTTAAGTGAGGGGTATTTTAGGGATTTTTGGAATTTTTTTTTATTTAGAAAAAAATTATTTTTATTTAAAATCTCTTTCTCTCCCTCTTTATAATTTTTTTTAATTATATTGCACAACAATAAAAAAAAATTTTAATCTTGCATCGAGTTGGTCCTCGCGTCACCGCTCGCACACATCGTCGCCTCTATTCGCGCCCCAAAATTTAATTTTTCGCCGACCGGCGACCCCCAC
>NW_021363971.1:0-891 GCF_001605985.2 Dendrobium catenatum | reverse complement strand
GACTTGTGTTAAGAAAGGTAGGGGTAGACCTAAAAAAGACTTTGATAGAAAATATTAGGAATGACCTTTCTTTATTAGATTTAAACGAGAATTTGACTTTAATATGACACAATGGAGAAAAAGGATTCATGTAGCCGACCCTACGTAGTGGGATAAAGGCTTGATGTTGTTGTTGTTGTTGTCACTCAAACCTTTCCTCTAATATAATCATGTTTCAATCTACCATTATTTTTTCCATGCATTCCCATTTATGAAACACTCAATTTTGATTCCATTTAAACCTTTTCTTCTAATATAATTATTTTTAATGGGTCACTAAATGCTCAAAATAGTTCCTAGACTATCAATAAATGTCCAATTCAATCCCGGAGTTTCGCATCGCCCCATTTTAGTCCCTCGAGTATTAAAAATTGAGTCAATTTGTTCCTTGGCCATTTAAATTTACGAGAGAGCCAGATAGGTTCATTTCTTTGGGGGGTATTTAGGTAAAATACATGCTCACCCTTCCCACTATAAGCCCTCGACGCATTCCTGCTATACACCCTCGAGATCGATTTGTGTGAGGTGAAGCTGTGTATAATGTGACGCAAGCGACCGAGGGAGACGCAAGCGAGCAAGGCGACATGAGTTAGTAAGTCACGAGCCACCCAGGGCGATGCGAGCAGCAAAAGCATGCTTCAATATGTGGATGATGTGGACCTCCGAAAAGAACACCGCGCGAACGGGTCGATTGGAAGGGCAGATTGGATCATGCATACGACTAACCATTGAGGATAGGGACTGTCTCCCACACACCCCGATGGGTAGTAATATACACGACCTAGTCACGGGTTTCCCCCATCCGATACAAAGGATCGAATGAGGTTTAGTAGATGTGGGGCCAAGTTTCCC
>NW_021363970.1:0-281 GCF_001605985.2 Dendrobium catenatum | reverse complement strand
TCATTCAATGAACTCAGCCTAATCTAGCCCATTCAAGGAAAATGAGCGCGGACAATCACCGTAGAAGCTTCCTCCGAGCTTGAAGTCTTCAAGGAAAATGAGCGCCGATAATCAACAAGCTCAACAAGATCTTAACCATCCAAACCCGTCCTTTATATTAAGGTAAATCTTAAGCCCTAGGTAGTTTTCTAGGTTCTTAAATAACTCACTAAGTATTGCATCAAAAACCTAGAAAACTATCCCCCACTCTTCCTTAGACCCTAATATACCTCTTCTAAAAT
>NW_021363969.1:0-235 GCF_001605985.2 Dendrobium catenatum | reverse complement strand
ATTAGCGACCAAAAAAAATAGAGACAAAAAAAAATGGTTGCTAATAATATCTTTTAGCGACCAAAAAAAAGTAAGGCCTCTAATAATAAGTAAGCTTGATATTAGTCACCAAAAAAAATTTGGTTGCTAATTTTGTCGCTAAAAGTTTAGAGAAATTTTTTTTCACTAATATATACATGTCATTTTAGTGATTAATTATTAATTCTTTTTAAATATCATTATTATTTTATATAAC
>NW_021363968.1:0-1863 GCF_001605985.2 Dendrobium catenatum | reverse complement strand
TAAATGAGAATTTGACTTTTAACCAGACACAATGACCAAAAAAGATTCGTGTAGCCGACCCCACATAATGGGACAAAGGCTTGTCATTGTTGTTGATGTTGTACAGCCGGATTGGTCCAGCGAGGAAGTCTGGCCCAGGTGGGGCTGGGGACAAGGAGAGAGAGGATTAGGGGTGGAGCCCAGCAAAGAATTAATACATTATATTGGGAGGAGATCCTTTCCTAATTGCATAAGCAACATAAATTAAAGATTGAGTTGAATAATGTTGCAAAACCCAGAAACAGAAAGTATTAATCTATACTGCTTGCTTACCTCAAACTCCTTGCCCTTTGCCATAATTTCTTTGTATGCATTTGGCTCACGACTCTTTAAAATATTCCATAAAATACCACCACCGGTACGGAATCTCTTTCCATCTGCAGTTTTTTGTCCCCCGCAATGCTGAATGGTATTCACCTAGGTTTAAGAAACAACTTCAATTAAATTAAAGCTCAACAATATTTCAGATCATCATTATCATTAGCCTTATACTAACATTTTAGTTTGGAGGAATTACAAGAAAGGATTTTATAATGAAGATGATAAGGAAATTGAACTGAGATTTATTTTGCCCCACTTGTTTGGTTGGGTAGAAATTTAGTAAAAATTGTTTTGTTTAGTACTTCTTTGTTTTCTTGATAAGAAATTGAGTTTTTGTTTATTGAGAGGGGAAACATGCAAGTCACAAGGATTGTCCAAAATTTTTTTCTTCTCATTTTTCATTAGGATGGGTAGAGAATTTTTAAAGGAAAAATACATCAATCCACACTACTTAGGTAAATCAAATTTCCTACTAATTAAATGGGCGCTAAATACCCAATATGAAATTGAGAATTAAATTTCATTTTCATCTTGAGAATTAAAATTCATTAAAAGTCATTACAAATGTAATGCAAAATAAATGCAATTCACAAATGCAACTGGTTACATTGGAGTATACAATAGTTAAATTTGCCAAAGTTACAACTCTTCACTATATCATATCATCAAAATCTAAATCTAATAACAAGCATAATCATCATCTATTTCGTCTAATATACTATGAACAAGCTTTATGAATTCTTCTTAGAAACTTGTTTCAAAATTCAGAAAAATTGTAGTCAAGCAAATTTAGATTAAGCACCCTCTAACGATGTTATTTTTTCATAAATGATAATGACACAATTATGGCTATAGATATAAGGATAGCAAAGAAGTGGTGGGAGGCAAGGATGGAGAGAACAATCAAAATAGATGAGAGGCAATGATCAAGAAGAAGGAGAGAAATGTAAACAAACTTCTTAATTATTATCCAACTTATTGCTTGGATACGAATTACTGTCAACAATCCCCAGGGTAAAATTACATAAAATTCTAATTTAATTCTATGAAATATTTTAGCCAAGCCTTTGATACCAACATTACATCAATGCTTAACAACAAGAACAAAGCATTAACTTCTAAATAAACTAATAGATGAGAAAATCTTTGAAACTGGTAGATTATTTTGCAAGGAGAAATAAGGATTTAGTTCAAGTAAAGTGCATTAAGGATTTATTTCACCAGCTTAACAATAAGACCTCACATTTCAAAAGACATTGACATTACTGTCCATTATATAGACCATGCTATAAACAGTGCGCTGCCTAAAAATTCGATGACCTTTGAAGAATAAATCTGATTATTTAGCATGGGATCTGTACCTCTTTCACAAGATCCATCATAGCATAAACTCCAAGACAACCAACTGCATTCCATACTAGATATGACTTCTTCTCTTTTAATTGCTTGCAGGTGTTAATCACGAACCTGAGAACAGCAAAATCATAAATTAATCATTGACAT
>NW_021363967.1:0-1156 GCF_001605985.2 Dendrobium catenatum | reverse complement strand
AGCTTTAATAGGAATTATTGAGGTAAATATAAATAATGACATTGGTATCACTTATATAGTTCATAAAATCACTATGTTGATTATTGATTTTTAAAAATACATTAATAAAATAAAAAGTTCATGAAAAATTCCTAGGTGATAATATTTTCCTAGTAGTCTTTCTAGGAAAAACTATGGCCAATATCTTAACAATATTAAAAGTAAAGTTGGAGCATATAATGAACTCATTAACTTCTAAAGGAATACAATTTATTATGACAAAAAAAGTTCATTATGAGACCCTTACTAGATTAGAATTGAATATAGCTCCATTAAGTGCAGAAAACTCAACCCTTACAAAGTATTCTATATTCTAAAATAATGAAAAGAGTTTATCTAACATATTTAGAAACTATAAATTATCAAATCAAAATGACGAGGAAGAAATATATTTAGATCTAATGGATATATTGGAAATGGAAGAGATAGACGATGAATTGTGTTTCTTGTTGAAATGAGGCTTAATATAGACTAGAAATATATACAAGAATTGAAAAGATTTTTTAAGAATTATAGACAATTAAGAGAAAAAGGATTTTTATATGTTGATGATTAAATTAATATAAGGATTCTTAGAGATGAATTGAAAGATATGCTACATAGATTTCTACAAGATTCAAATAATATTATAGTTGTAGTAGATCATTATGAAAAAGACACAAGTTCATCTCATAATCCTCAAAATTTGCAAAGATATTATCCACTACAGAACCAATTCTTATGGAATATAATATTGGACATCTGTCAAGTGCTTATGTAATCATAAATGAAAAAAAAATCAATTATTGAGTACTACATAAAAAAGTGTTCCTTTTGAAGGATCATATTTCTAAAAAAAAGAGGTATTAATAAATATAATTGATTGTAATCCCCATTTATATTATAATTATATTTAATAATGGACTACACAACTGGCTAGAAATTATGAAAAAATTACTAAGATTTGGTATATGTGAAAGTTACTTTGCACAACCAAGAGGGGGTGAATTGGTTATTTAAAAATTTATTATATAACAAGATAATATGTAGTGGAGGCAATTTTGAAATGTACAAGTTGAAAGTGCTCAGATGGCACTTGAAAGTTCGTTAGGGATGTTAAGCCCTATAGAAATGGCCC
>NW_021363966.1:0-210 GCF_001605985.2 Dendrobium catenatum | reverse complement strand
TTAGGAGAGGGTGGGTGATAAATAGGGTGGGTCTTGTGAGTTTTAGCACAATTAAAAAGCTAAGAATTAGATAGTGGATGATGCAATCAAAAATTTGGGAGAGGGACCCAAATTTTTTATCACAAAAGAAGACTCTTTCTAGGATCTAGAAAATATCAAGAACTCATAAAAACTAGAAAAATTAAAACAAACACAAACTTTTTATATTAT
>NW_021363965.1:0-216 GCF_001605985.2 Dendrobium catenatum | reverse complement strand
ACATTTGGTTCGTTTCCAACACATTTAAGTAAAATCATCCAAGACGATCCACGATTGTATGAGACGATCCACTGCATGTTGACTTGAAAATTTGCAGTTTTTGGACGGTTTTTTGTGTCTTTCCTATATATAGTCCAATCTAAACTGCCACTTCATCTTTTTGCTTACTGATCTTCGTCCCAATTGAAAGGAGAGTCAAGGAGAGAGTGTGAGAGA
>NW_021363964.1:0-380 GCF_001605985.2 Dendrobium catenatum | reverse complement strand
CCCTTAGGCTTACACATGACAACTCCCATAAAAAGGGATACAATGGGAAATAATAAAACACACATAAGCCAATAAAAAAATGCATGAAAATAAAATACATTGACTCAAAAATATAAAGACTTGATCGTGGCCGTAGATCGGCGGCCACGTCGCTGGTAAACTTTCCATGATGATCTAATGTCCCCATCATTCTCTCGGGGTGGCAGAAAACTCGACTCCGTCGAGTAAGTATCTCTGGCGCTCTCGTAGATTTCAAGTGCATCTGGGTCAATCTGCTGCAGCTCCTCACGATCTAGCCACGTATCCTCTGACTCGGGCTTTCCTTTCCACCTGATCAAATATTTTCTTCGTCCTCCTCTTGTCGATATGATCTCATCACT
>NW_021363963.1:0-250 GCF_001605985.2 Dendrobium catenatum | reverse complement strand
GCATATTTTGTAATAGTAGTAATGACTTTGGAGCATTTGCAGTTTTTTTATTTAACTCTCATTAATTTATTTTGATTGTGTGTATAAAATTTTCACACAAAATTAAGATTTTAATTTTTTTTCTATACTATTATTGAATTTTCCAACATAAATTTATGTACATACACGTAAATACATACTATGCTAGAAGGTAACATTAGGCTCAACAACGGTCACTCGCTCTGCTAGGGTTTGCTGCTTCGGGTTTTCC
>NW_021363962.1:0-250 GCF_001605985.2 Dendrobium catenatum | reverse complement strand
AGGAGAGAGATCGTTACCTTCGTGGCCAGCTCCTGTCAGGGACAACGCATCCGAGAACAACGTCGTCCAAGGAAGCGCAGAAGCTTCCTTCAACGACTCTTTCAAAATCCAACTTATTGAGAGTAACTAAATTTGAAATCAATAAGTTACCTCCTTCAATTCTAAATTATGTTGCCAAACAGTTTCACAGAATTTAGCACCCACAGCATTTAGTAAATCCAGATTCACTGGATTTCCTAAATCCTACTTG
>NW_021363961.1:0-204 GCF_001605985.2 Dendrobium catenatum | reverse complement strand
CAACCTTCTAGGTTGTCTAATTTGCATTGGCATCCTCCTCCACCAGATGGGATTAAGGTTAATGTTGATGCTGCATTACTTCCTTCTTATAAAATTGGAGTTGGAGGGTTTTTTGTGATTATAAAGGCATATTTCTTTTGGATTTTGGGAATTCATATGTTCATTGGGATATATCTATATTGGAGCTTTTAGCTACTCAATCTC
>NW_021363960.1:0-385 GCF_001605985.2 Dendrobium catenatum | reverse complement strand
TACAAGCTCTTGTAGCACGGTAGGAGGGAGCCCGGTGCGAAGCATACAGCGAGGTGGGTGAGCCCTATACACGCTATTGTAGCGTGGTGGGGAGAGTTACTGGTGTTCTGCTTTACGGGTACTGCTGAAGGCCCCATACACGCTCTTGTAGCGTGGTGGGATGAAAACTACTATGGTCGCGGTGTCTAGGGACACCTACCATACACGCTCTAGTAGCGTGGTGGGAAGGCCCATCTCCCCTATTTTCCCCCAAACGAGAGATGAATCGGGGTGCTGTCGAAATTTTCACTTAAATGTACGAAGACTTGAACAATATAAAGACATCATTTGAGCAACAATACAAAGAATAACAGAAGACTCGTACTTGGACATGAATGCATAGAAC
>NW_021363959.1:0-344 GCF_001605985.2 Dendrobium catenatum | reverse complement strand
ATCTACTTACATTTCAGGTCCACACGATCAGAATGCAATTTGGAACCAGCTCATTGAGTTGACGAGGACTGAGTCATTTTCTACACTTTTTCCTTTCTTGAGTCTATGGTATTTGGTGTGGCTCTTGATGATTTGTAACTTGGAAGATTTTCTGTTATTCCCTAAAGATTTCTGTTTTTGGTAACAACATCCGGGACAATATTTATATCGGCCTGGACGATCTATTCAAAAGCAGAAACCCTAATTAGGTCATCCTTATTACAGCAGACGTCATTATGCAAAACACATCATCCTGGACGATTTTGTATCAAACAGGATGATAGGCTCAAAAAAAAAAAAGAATC
>NW_021363958.1:0-353 GCF_001605985.2 Dendrobium catenatum | reverse complement strand
AGGAAGGACAAGAAGAAAATCCAAAGAGGTTTTTGGGGAGAATCTGGTACTGATTCCTCTGAGACTGAACTAGAGGAAGAGACTACAAACTTGTGTTTCATGGGAGAAGATCAAAGTGGTCAAGAGGTATGTAAACCAACCTATGATGAATTGTTTGAAATTTGTGAAAAAATCCATGCATCATACAAAAAACTTAAGAGACACATGCTAGCTTAAAATTAGAACATTCAAATCTACAAAAAGAGCATAAAGTCATTCTTAAAGATCATGCAACAATTGATTCTAATCATATGGCTCTTCTTGATGAGTTTGATGACTTGAACAAAAAGCATTTGGAATTAGTTGATGAACAT
>NW_021363957.1:0-1618 GCF_001605985.2 Dendrobium catenatum | reverse complement strand
CGGAAAGGAAGCGGCGGCAGTAGAGAAGGATGGCGGCGGAGGGGAGAATGGGAATTTGTTGGAGGTACGAGAAAGCCGAGCTAGGGCCCGGAGCCAAGCCATAGAGGACGTAGCTCCTCTCTCTCTCTCTCTCTCTCTCTCTCTCTGTCCTCGATTTCTCGCTATCTTTAGCAGTGAGTTTTGAACGCGAAGGGCAGCCAAGACAACTGCAAGACTATGACGGTAGAAACCGTACAACAGACTATTTATACAAAGGAACGGCTTAATGTCATCATCATTCAATGAACATTAAGATTTGTGTTTTGGGGAGATATTTCAGTATGAACACGACTTTTGATGCTTATGAATGATGATTAAGGACTTAAGACGAAGAACTCTAAATTTCTGTTCAGACTGGAAGACAGGATTCCAGAAAGAAGGGACGGTATGACGAATGGGGGTCGGGATGAGAAACGTTTTTGACATTGATGAGGCAAAGGAAAACAATGAAATATGTCTCTTGTTCTTTCATTCGCTTTGAGATCTGTAAGTGGCAACTTAGATTAAAAAAGAAGTGATATTAGCGTAAATCCCAAAGCAAATCTGATGGTTATAAACTGGATGATTTATTATGTCGAGTAATGGCTTGCTGGGATTTTGTAAAGATGGAAGACCTTGAGATGTCCGGATGGGGTCCAGTGGAAAAAACTCCCGATGTTTTGGAGAAGTTTGAAAAGTCAAAAAAATAAATAAATACTTATTTTGAAAAAGATTTAAGACAATGAGCAAATACTTAAAACATAGCATCTCTATTCAATTTTTTTTTTTTATTTTTTCTTCTTGTAGATTGATAATAATGATATTTAATATTTTTCCAAATATTTAATCTATCTATGACCACTTTATAGGAGATTGATGGGATAAATATTTTTATTTGATTTACGTCAAGCTTAATGCAAATTTCAAATCACAAAATTCACAAAAATGATTGATCAAATTTCATAAATTATTTGAAGAATTAAATAGACTTTTATATTTACAAATTTATAGTAAAGTGATTATTTCATCTTGATAATTCAAACAAAATCAAAATAATTGAATTTAAGCTTTTTTTCCTAAATAGATTGAATTAGGTGCTAACTATGATCTAACTTGAGGGGCTAAATGACCCATGAATATGTCGGTCAAATTGAACAAATGGGCGTTAGATAGTTAGCTGTTTTTGTCGACATGCGGTCTAGCAAAATGATTGTTTGATTGACCTCATGGACTTTGTTACTACAAGCAACACCTGGAGCCTCAATCACCATCAAAATTTTTGTAATTAGCCTTTTAAATACAAACTTCTCTTATTCATAATAAATAAGATTTTTCATTACTATCTACTAATTGAATATTTTGACATATAAAAATTACTAGCCTATCAATGTTTTTTTTGTGATTTTTTATTTGATTATAAAACCTTTTTTGAAATTAGTGTAATATTTACAAGACTATGATTCATGAGATATTATACCAATTTATTACTCTCATGAAGAAAAATATTTTGATACAAAAATCATGATCTATTGTCATAATTTTTATAGCTCAAAATTGGATCCACAAGCATTCTCAAAAATAATTTGACTAATTTGATTAT
>NW_021363956.1:0-258 GCF_001605985.2 Dendrobium catenatum | reverse complement strand
TGAAGGGTTCTCTGCCTACACTTGGAGAGTGTGAACACCCGAAGGGTTCTCTGCCTACACTTAGAGAGTGTGAAAGGATGAAGGGTTCTCTGCCCACACTTAGAGAGTGTGAAAGGATGGACGGTTCTCTACCAACACTAGGAGAGTATAAAAGGATGACGATTCTCTACTGCACCAGGTAGTGGTGGAGAGAGTTTTGTAAAGGCTTCTTTGCCTTGTTATGGGTGCAAAAGAAGAGTCACTAGTGATATTAGTGCA
>NW_021363955.1:0-276 GCF_001605985.2 Dendrobium catenatum | reverse complement strand
TATTTGAGAGGCTATCACAGCCTGAAGCCCTGACCACCAGAAGAATTGTGAATGGTGGAAGAGTCTCTGTGGTGATTACAAACACCACATCCCTGCCGACCAGGTTATCTACGCCTGGAAAGTACGATGCTGAAGCCTCCTCATCTGGAGGGAGGCCTACAAGGAGGCAAAGAAGGAAGATGAACGCTGAGCTCCGAGCTCAGCATCAACAACTCCCAGTCCATCCATCAAATCTGCCAGCCCAAGAGTCTGAAGCTAACATTCTAACCCGGAATG
>NW_021363954.1:0-435 GCF_001605985.2 Dendrobium catenatum | reverse complement strand
TATCTTTTTTATGAGCTCGAATTCCTCAATTGTAAGACGATTGAAGTGCTCAAATGTTCAAAAAATATCAAATATGCGGACTCTTTCTAGGCATACAATAGCAATAATGTTTAGAATTTTGATAAAAATAATCAAAATACCCTAACCAAAAATATATAATAAGAATTTATTCCACACTTAGGAGAGGCTTCTTAAATGGAAAGTATTCCTTGAGTTGAAAAATCTTACAATTCTACTCTTGATGTTGATTAACCATCATCACCATTGATCAACTTACATTGCATCTTATTATATTATATTTTATTATGTTTTTTTTATATATATTTTAACTCAAGGAGAATTAATGTTATTTATAATGTAAGAATATCAAAATTAAAAAATATAATAGGGCCATGAAAATTTAATTTCATTTGCATTTAGTGTTTTTGCATATTT
>NW_021363953.1:0-228 GCF_001605985.2 Dendrobium catenatum | reverse complement strand
TTAAAAAATGGTTAATTGAAGGAAAATAAAATCACATGTATTTTTGACTCAACCAATACATGTTTTCAATTTCTAGCATCATTGTAAGCATGTTTGAGCATATTCTAAATTATTTGAATTTTGTCAATTTATTTAATATTTTTTCTAATTATTATAGTTTTAATAATAATTATAGAAAAGATTAAATAATTTTAAAAAGCCTAATAATTCTTCTAAAAATTCATTTAA
>NW_021363952.1:0-248 GCF_001605985.2 Dendrobium catenatum | reverse complement strand
AGAAGCAAAATTATAAGAAAACTGCGTCAAACGAAGCATTAATCTTATGGGACCTACCAATCATCAATTATAAGTCATATAATGTAGATGTAATGGAATGCCATTAATTACCTTTTTGCTATCAACTAAACTATTTTAAACACAACAACATTGTAAGTCACGCTAATAAGCATTACATGGCACAAATGTGGGATATTACTCTATCTTCAATAAAATATTATTTCAAATTTAAATATATTTTTTTATTT
>NW_021363951.1:0-376 GCF_001605985.2 Dendrobium catenatum | reverse complement strand
GAGCTATTGATTGAATTATTTAATTGTAGAAAGAGGATTTCTGGAATGGGAAGAATTTTCTGCTACACAGTTTATCAGGTGTTGAGAGCCCGGAATGACATGAAGCATCACCGGATGTGTAGATCCCCGTCAGGGTTATTGCTGCTGCAGTGCTTTATCAGGTGTTATTGCTGCTGCAGTGCTTTCACTGCTACCGAAACCGTTTAAATGGCCAATATTGGAGCAATGGAGTACTAACCAGCCCATTGGGCTGCCTCCTAAAAAGCTTTGGTGCCCCCCCTCCGGATGTGTAGATCCCCGACAGGGTTTTGGAATGCCATTTGTGAACTCTCTTCAGGAGCTTAAGTTCAACTTTGATGCAGCTTTATTGCCTTCT
>NW_021363950.1:0-259 GCF_001605985.2 Dendrobium catenatum | reverse complement strand
AAAGCATATTCTGCACAAAAGTAATTAAATAATCAAAAAGAAAAGTTTTCTTTCTACCTTTAAAAAGAGGAACACCAAGGTACTTAATAGGTACATGACCATGCACAAAACCTAGTTAAGTCTTTAATATCCACAATATGGTCATTAGACACTCTCTTGGAAGCAAAAAAATAATACTTATTTTTTATTTAGAGAATGAACACTTACCATTTCAAATTGATGCAAAAATCCATAAGTTTATTAATCCTATTAATAGAAG
>NW_021363949.1:0-203 GCF_001605985.2 Dendrobium catenatum | reverse complement strand
AAGTGTGTATTGTACTTATACATATAATGTACATAGTGTGTATAATGTTTATATATAGCATGTATAAACTTATATATAGTGTATATAATTCTTATTTATAGTATATAAAATGCTTATCATGTCGTGTATAAATGTGTACATAGTGTGTATAAGAATTGTTTATTATATGTAAAACTTATACATAGTGTGTATAAAACTTATAC
>NW_021363948.1:0-849 GCF_001605985.2 Dendrobium catenatum | reverse complement strand
CTTATTTTTATTTTTTAAAAATATGATTTCTTGGATTTTATTCCGCCCAAATATGCTAAAATGACCCTCTTTCATAATTTAAGCAACTTTTATCGTATAGTTTATTATATGTTATAAATGTATATATGTTGGAACTTTTCATATGACCATGTTGGGATTTCTTCTATTAGAAAGACATGTTTTTTGGTGTGAAATGTATAACAATTTGGAATGTACGAAAGAATAGAAAGACATCTCTATTAATATATATATGAACTGCATTAGATATGGGGATTTTTTTATTTTAACAAGAAAATATACATGTTGTGATAATGCATTCATTTACATCATGTAATAAATACCAAATAATTATGAGAATTATATTTGGGGTATGCGTACGTAAGGAAAAATAGATTGGCTAGGCATTAACTGGAACAAGATATCTAGATTAAGATATAAGACATGGGAGCTATAAATACAAAAAATTGGAGCAAGATATTAGAGTACAAGTGATCAAGATCATGAGCAAGATATTTATAAACTACAAGAATTCTAATTAATGCCCAGGAGTCTATGAACATTTATACTACATACTGAAATAAGATATGAATTCATATGAAATGCATACATATAGATCAAATCATTTTATAAAATAAATGATAATGAATTTAGAACTACTGATCCATTAAAAATCTATGATTTATGATTCCTATTCACATGTCAACTTTAGTTGAGATATATGAATGACTTTATGCATGTTATTTTTGTTCCTTGTGTATTAATTTCAACAGTAAGTTCTAGTAACCTATTGAAATATATGCTTAATTTGTGGTTGCTTCCATCTAATTGGGGACTCACTGTTAGATGTGT
>NW_021363947.1:0-395 GCF_001605985.2 Dendrobium catenatum | reverse complement strand
AAATTTATGTACCCAACATCGATTATTAGTTTTGGACTTTAAAATAAAGGGGCATAAAAAAATAAAATAAAACATTTTTTAGGATTAGATGGGGGCATTTAAAAAATATTAACAAAAATATTTTTGAGAGTAAGATTTTTGATCTTAAGTTTTTGTCTGTGCATGAGGATGCTAATATTATGTGGAAAAAAGTAGCTAGTGATATTAAAAATATTGTAAAAGATGTGCTTGGAGTATCAAAGAAAAAAGCTCCTAATAGTAAAAATAAGTTGTGGTGGAATCCAATTGTGAAAGAAAAGATTAAAACTAAGAAGATTTGTTATAAAAATTGGTTTAATTTTAAAAATTCTGATAATCGGGAAATATATAAAGTGGCTCGTAAGGATTCTAAGAAA
>NW_021363946.1:0-1127 GCF_001605985.2 Dendrobium catenatum | reverse complement strand
TAATAAATTTTTCATCATTTTTAAGTTTTAATATTTGTATTTTTGAGTGCTTGAATTTTATATCTTTAATTAAGGTTTCGTTTGAGATGGCTTTCTTAATGTTTCTTAAAGAAGCTTTTTAGTATAAAAATTTTATTTTTACTAATAGAAAATTGTTTTAAAAAGATAGTAAGAAAGTCATCCCAAATGAAGTCTAAGGCCTCGTTTGTTTCGGCTTAATTACATCGTTTCCAGTTTGAATAAGAGGAAAACAGTTACTGCTCTAATGTTTATTAACTTGCCTTTTCTAGAATACATTTTCCTATAACTCCTTATTTCTGTCGATCTTAAAAGAGAAAAAATGCCGCTTAGCACATTTAATACCTCATTTTAGAAACGAAAAAGCCGATTTTACCCCCCAACACATTTGCATTCTCTTGCAAATGTCTAATGAGAACATCCATAACAAAAGCAAAAAGCATACACCAAGGTACCTTCTCTTACTGGAGGTGGCGAACTTCAGTAACCACGGACGGCAAAGCGACCTTCTCTTACTGGAGGCGCCGAGTTTAGGCAACTGACGGCGGCGAACAGTTCAAGTTCGGCAGCGAACGTCAGCGAGGAACCGATCGTGTTCGGGGTAGCTCTCAGACATGAGCGGAGTTAACCGAAACAAAGAGGGAAAGAAATGAGAAGAAAGACGGTGGAGTGGTCGAAATAGGGCCATTTACGTTGAATTTTCAAGCGGATTATCCATCGGTCATATTACCAGCAGATAATACGTTGGTAACTATTCATCGAGTTTAAGTAAGCCGGCATAATTTACACCGGTAATAACCGGCGGAAATTGCACCGGAATATTTTAAATATCAACAAAAAACTGGTGGAATATGCGCCTGTACGCTAAAAGCAAAAATTTCGCCGGAAATACTGCCTTTAAGTTACCAACGCATATTCCGCCGATTAGGCCAGCACTTTTTCTGGCGTATGTTTACCCGTCGGAAAGTCCGACGATAATGACAGATTTTCCTGTAGTGCCTCCAAGAGACATCTGATCAGCCTTCGTCGGTTAATTTATAGCTTAATCACTTCTGTAGAATTCGCATTTTTTCAAGATAGTGTAATATAGAATGAAGGTTCTGCTTGGA
>NW_021363945.1:0-200 GCF_001605985.2 Dendrobium catenatum | reverse complement strand
TTGGTGGTAAGGATTCTAAGCTTCGTGTTCGTAATTTATGTAGAATTCATAATATTCAGTTACTTGTTTTGATTGAGCCGTTAATTAAGAATATCAACATTGCTTCTACTGCTAAGTTAGTAGGTTTTTCTAATTATTATGCTAATTGTTCCAACAAAATTTAGTTATTCTGGTCTAATGTTATCTCTTTAAATGTTATT
>NW_021363944.1:0-333 GCF_001605985.2 Dendrobium catenatum | reverse complement strand
TGAGTTTGAATTGTGCTCAAATAAATTATACCAAAAGGAAGAGGAATTATGTGACAATGAAAAGTGATCCCTTTCGAAAATATTAGGGTCATATTGTCATGTTTGATATTAGTTTTAAACATTGATAAGATTGAAAGAAAGGATACATTGTATTTTAAGCATAGGTGTCTGATGGAAGTAAATCTATTGGGAGAGTTAAGTATGACCCCATAGTTTGTGAGCTTATTAATTTATTTTGTGAGAAGTTGTTGAATCTACCACTTGAAATAGAGGTAGTGTTCTATATATAACTAATGCCTTGTAAGTCCTTGATTTTTATGACTCCTTATAGAA
>NW_021363943.1:0-202 GCF_001605985.2 Dendrobium catenatum | reverse complement strand
TTTGCTTCCTCCTGAAGCAGGTAGAGAACCACGATCATCTACTAAAACTTCCCTCTACCACCCCTTCTAAGGACAAGACACTCTAGGGAAGAAGAAGTGGAATAATGCTTGGAGCAACCCTTGTGAACCCCCTTATAAGATCCCCCTCACAGGATCCTCTCTCTATCTCCTTTAGGTTTTCTCAGGTTAAGACAGCAGCCAA
>NW_021363942.1:0-271 GCF_001605985.2 Dendrobium catenatum | reverse complement strand
CAAAAGCCAAGTGGTCAACTGCAACCCTTACCCATACCTGAGTGGAAATAGGAAGACATTGCGATGGATTTTGTAATTGGATTACCCAGGTCGAGGCAGAGTAGAGATGCAATATGGGTTATTATTGACAGATTGACCAAATCAGCTTATTTCTTACCAATCAAGCAGACAGATTGTCACGACCCGTCCCGGATGCTCGATCTAACGAGGCGGGTACAAAAAGTCGGACGGTAATACATTTCCAAAAGTAAAAACAACTCATCATCAAAAC
>NW_021363941.1:0-228 GCF_001605985.2 Dendrobium catenatum | reverse complement strand
TTTTTGGCACCCTTCTATGAAATCACTAATTCAATTTTTGGATCTAAGTACACTACTGCTAATCTGTATTTTCCATGCATCTCTACTGCATATGCCACATTGAAGTATGAAATATCTTGTGGGCCAGATTATATAAAAAAATGACATTTGGCATGATTGCCAAATTTGAGAAATATTGGTCAGACTTCAGTATAATTTTAGCAATTGCTGTAATTCTTGACCCAAGAT
>NW_021363940.1:0-231 GCF_001605985.2 Dendrobium catenatum | reverse complement strand
CATCTGCCTTCCAAAATTTACCTCGGAACTTATCGGTTAAAACTCCATCGCTCAAAACAAAAAGAAAGGCGGGCGGAGGTCGGGGCCGCATTTTCGGAGCCCACAAAATCATCACTGCCGATGGTTCTTTTGTCAAAGTTGAAGGTCAAGGAGACATACCCTTATCCCCTTCCCTCACTCTAAAAAATGCGCTCCTTGTTCCTCAATTATCCACAAATCTTATATCCATAC
>NW_021363939.1:0-302 GCF_001605985.2 Dendrobium catenatum | reverse complement strand
TATTATTTATAAAATATTTTCTTTGTAACCAAGTTTTAATTGAATCTTATTTTTACCCAGTAAAGTTTTTCTGAGTTAGATCTTTTGTTTTTAAAAGGACAATTATTGCCCTGAAAAAAGTCTGAGCTAGGGATTAACAAGATCGGATATTCTACCTTTTTTAGATTTTTGATTTGTTAAACTCTATGATCTTATAAATCTCTAAAATTCAATTGTTTGAGAAATTTGACGTATGAATTTTTTGTTAACACAAAAAAAAATTCTAACACAAAAAATTCTAACACAAAAAAAAATTCTTTCCT
>NW_021363938.1:0-458 GCF_001605985.2 Dendrobium catenatum | reverse complement strand
TGCGGACATCGATGGAGGATTGTCTGATTTGTCTTTACTGACTTGTAAGGTGATTTTTGTACCTTCGGCCCTATGCTTTCTTGCTTTGGCGGGCTCGTTGAAGGAGTGGATGCTGGTGACCTAAATCCTTAGGTTTGTATTAGGTCGATGGCGAAAAGTCATCGGTCTAGAGCCTTGTGCATAACGGACTTGTTGATGATAGAATCCACTTAGTTCAGCCTTAGGCTTTTCACAAACTTTGGGATAAGTTTCTTCGGTCATTTACTTTGTGCTTTGACAGACTTGTTGAAGAAAAATTCCTTCGATCATCGCTTTGTGCTTTACAGATTTGTTGAAGGATTTGTAGGTTCTGGATTCAATTGATAGTATCGAACGTAGGTAGTATATTGATCTTTAACCACTTGAGAAGACTTTAATCTGAATCACTTAAGTTCATCAGATCGGGAGAGCTGGAATTT
>NW_021363937.1:0-344 GCF_001605985.2 Dendrobium catenatum | reverse complement strand
TTAAAACTATTTAATTATTATCTTTAAACTTTGAAATTGCGTAACTTCTTCGTTTTAAGTCGGATTTTGATGCACAGCACCTTGTTTTGTGTGTATTTTGAATTCTGCATAGTTTAAGTTTATTTTTAGATAAAACTTATATTTATATTTTCTGTTATTCCAAAAACAGTAAAATGACACTATTTTAAAATATTCTTTTATTGTGTTTAAACTTCGAAAAATCATATCTTCGTCGTTTTAAAGCGGATTTTTGCGTATAACCCCTCGATCTTTTCAGAAAAATGTGTATTTTATTTTGAAACTATTTTCAGCCACTGATTTTTACTGTTTTGGCAGATTTCTAT
>NW_021363936.1:0-321 GCF_001605985.2 Dendrobium catenatum | reverse complement strand
GTTCTTGATTGTCACTTTGTTCAATTCTCTATAATCATTGCACATTCTCATTGATCAGTCTTTCTTTTTAACAAAAAGTACAGGTGCACTCCAAGGTGAATGGCAAGCTCATATGAATCCTTTATCCATCAGTTCTTGTAACTGCATTTTTAGCTCTTGTAATTCCTTTAGAGCCATCCTATAAGGAGATTTGTAAATTGCTGATGTTCCTGATTGTAGCTCTATGCCAAATTCAACTTCTCTTTCAGGCGGTAATCCAGGTAATTCCTCTGGAAATACATCTAAAAATTCAAAGACAACTAGAACATTCTGTAAAGCTTG
>NW_021363935.1:0-4965 GCF_001605985.2 Dendrobium catenatum | reverse complement strand
TACCTCTCTCTCTCCCCTTCCTCTCCACAATTAATTCCCCATGAATGTAAACTACCATGCCCAAACGGGAAATTGCCACCAAAATAAATAAGAATCAATTTCAGATTTTTGTTAATAGTGTTTAAAAACAACAACGTAAAACTCATAAATGGCAATCCCGATTAGGCCAAGCATAAAGAACTAACCACATCAAAAACTTAGACAAAGAATTAAACATTGCATTAAGAGTAGTTTCCAACTTAACCAATTATAACAATGAGATCTTAAGAGCAAAGAAGTAAACCAATTCCTATGAAATACTATTAATGGACTGGCAAAAGTTACGACAAACTTCTCTTCTTTGAACAAATTCTGCCAAAAAAAATTAGAAATTTGAACAGCTAAAATGAAGCGTCAAGCGAAGAAATCACCTTCGCACGGAGAGACGAACGTAGATCACCACTAACCTTCCAATAGTGTTCCTTCATCGGCGATACCCGGAAGAGGATGGAATTTCAAGAGATCCTCAGGATTGAATCACTCCAACGAAGGAAAGTTTGAGAAAATCCACGAATCTTACCATCGGATGCTGAATAGAATCAAAGCTTCGGGGCGATCATACACCCTCAACTCAACAAAGAAACACCCTTAAAAGAAGGGAAGGGTGAGAGAGAAGAGAGGAGGAGGACGTCGGGGAGGAGGCCGGCGTTTTTAAAGGGAAAACGGGCTAGGGTTGGGCAAGGGTTAGGTTTGCGTGGACAACGAAATTGTTTTAAACAAAAACAAATCTGAAATTATTTTCAGATTTGAGAAGATTGGAGGAAATAAACTGGATTTTGAAATTTGAATAGCTGGCAATTAATCCCCCTATTCATGAGCAAATTAAAGGGGAACCCATTTAATGGGGCCGCGCCGCCAAGAGAGAGGATTGGTTTTGGCGAAAGAGGAGTTCATGCATTTTCCTAATCCCGCTCCGTCTTGAATAATTGTAGGAAAAATTTCAAATCACGCTCCCAAATTCAAATTTGAAAATTTGAAAAACGCTAATGGAAAAACTTTCCAAATTTCGGCGTCGGACAAAAATCGAACTTTTCACTTTGATCTTCACAATCTGAAATTCGTCGGAGAGTATGAGCGGCCGCGTGATGGTGAAGAGTGCCTGTGGAAAGAGCGGGAGGCCAGGCGGGTCAACGCTGGTGGCCGGCGGTGATCGATGAGTGGGTGGTTTTTGAGGAAAAATGATGTGTTGAGTTGGTCTAGATGGGTGGTACCGAAAGAGATGTGTTATGGTTAGATGCATCTTCGGGAGGTGGGGTGTTGCGGTAGATGGAAAGCGGCTTAAGAAAACAAAAGAAAAACCAAAGAGTCACCCGGAAGTGACTGTTGGTACCCGTACCGCGGTGCCCTCCTAGCGTCCACCAAAATCTTAATTCTCAAGCTCCACACAAAAAAGCTTCAAACGAAAGACAAAAGATGGCAGGAAAATTTCTTTAATCATTCATTACACCATCAAAAGCTACAAGCCATGAAGCTCAGAAATAGCCTAATACAAAAAAACAAAATTCACCCTCGCAGGGCGCCCTTACAAGACTCAAAATCCCTCCAAGCAAGGTTAAAAAGGGAAAAAAATCAGGAAATAAAAATACATCCAAATAAAGGATGAACCAGTTACCTTAAAATCATGAAATAACATCGGTAAATCGTGCGCGTAGTCTACACAGGCCACGTCGACGTAGAACTTTCCCAAACTGATGTCTCCCACACCCACCCATCATTCTTAATTAACCTCTCTCAATTAGGAAGCCCCTTCCTTTCTTTTCTCAAGGTGAAAGTCAAATTAACAAACCTACACTCCCTCCAAATTCAAAATCTAATTAATTTCACAGATTTTGCAAATATTCCTCTCTCCTACCTTAAATTGTGAGTTCCCCTTTTATTCTATCACCCAAATTAAATTCCACTCTCCCCGGCTCAACCGGTCCCCCCCACCCTCTCTTTCAAAGTTTTCCCTCCCGCAAATTCCTTCCAAAACCCATACCTCTAAAATCTACATTCTGCTCTCCAAAGCTGCGCGTGATTAGACAAAGGGAGGGCAATGCACACCCTTATCCAAAATAAATCTCAAATCTTGGGCTTCCGGCTTGTGTCAGTAGTTCATCATATTTGATGCCTAAACTTTTAGTTCCCATCTTTATGAGCTGAATTTTAGTTCATCTATTGAACCTAAGGGTTAGCTCATTATGAGCTAACCAATTTTAGTCCAGTATTTAGTTGTACTTTATTAATTTAGTTGCACTTTATATAGTTGATTAATCATGTCTTAAAGTTGTCTCTTGAATTCCAATAACTCATGCTTTTGGGACATCCAAGTATAGTTGTTTTAGTCTTCCCCATGTGTGCGCTCCTTGAATCTCCACCATGGAAGTTGAATTGGTGCTTATGCCTCCTGGAAACTCACCCGGCTGGCTCCATCTTCCGGTCGTTCCTTCGTTTTCCCTGTGGCGTGTGCTCATCCGTCTTACGGGTATCAGCATGGTGCCCGTGCGGTTCCCTCGTCTGCACGTTGCTGTCTCCTTGTTCCTGGTTTGGGTGCTTAAACATGAGAGCTTGCGTGGGAGATTCTATGCTTTTTACATGCCTTTGAATTATGTGTTAATTAAACTGTTTTCCTTTGTACTCTCCCCTTCATACCTATAAATATATGAGGTTATTATATGTTTGAAATAGTTGGTAGTATATTTGATTTTGGAAAAACATACAGCTTTAACCTGCGGGTTGCCTCGGAAATCCTGCGGTGCTCTTTCTCTTTTGGTCAACCTTTCTTTTCTCATCCCCTCCGGAAAGTCCTGCGGCTCTTCTCCAACCCTTTCCTTCTCGGGCTGTCTAATCTCTTCGTCTCGTCTCTCCGCAAGTGCCGCTCCATCTGTATCTTTCTTTTTTAAGTGAAGCAACTTTAGGGTGTCTGTCGTGTTGTTTGCAAGTCGTCGTTGTAATTTCTTCTTTTTTATTTTTATTTGAAATATAAGAGTTTGTTCTTCCCTTTTTTCTGTTCTTTGGTCATTTTCGTCGTTAGAAGTCCGTCGTGTTTTTTGTGGGGGAAGGGTATAGGCTCCCTATATCTTTTTATCCGCATCAGCTGTCCAGGAACTCCTGCATCTTCCCCTGGCCTTCCCACCAACGGGAGTCTTGTCAAACTGCTGTCCAAAGAAGGACAGCTTGCTGTCCATCAATTCCAGCAAAAGGAGACCAACATTTTCGCTTCCATAAACCCACCAACTGCTGTCCAAGATTGCGAGAAGGTTGAATCTTAACAAAGGGTGTACTCTTTCCTTCTCTCATACCTTCCTCGTTGATCCTTGTGGTTTTGATTGATTCATGTAACATCTTGCAACGCTCCGCTAAAGCTTAGTGTTTAGTAGGAATTGTGTGAGAGATCTTTCATAGCACTACTTTTGTTGTTAGATTAGGGATTTCTTGTTGAAACCTATCTCGTATGCAACGTCAAGAGTAATTGGTTGTTATGTGGTTTTTACTTTTCGCAAGTAACTTGGCCTAAGCTTGTGTTTACCGCTCTTTGTATTTTATTTTATTGTTTAACTCACCATAAAGCTTTAATTAACCCGTTCTTAATCATCAAGCGAGCAAAATCCTTATCTATATCATAATTTAATATATGTCCTGCATCAGATTGACCATGAAGAGGTGGCTTGAGATTTTCAAGTAGTTGATCCGTTGAAAGTTCCCATTAGGTCATAACACTTGGCATAGTTGGCGCAGTTTAAAACCTAATGCAAAATATTAAAAAATTATGTTTAAATGTTTTGTTGAATACGCATGAAATTTATGAACGACAACTAAATTTAAAAATAAACTATCATGGTATAAAAGCAACTAAAATTAGTACTAAAGCTATAATTCTTATTATGTTAAAAGCTAAAGAAGTGGACCAATCATTTGCCTCTTTTGGGAATCCATCTTCCATATAAAGGTGAGCTGAAGAGGATCCATCAGCATCTCGAGCAAAAATGAGTTGCATCCTTTTGTAAGCCATTGGCTATATCGAGTGAGGAGGTGTTAAGGTACAAAGCTATCAGGACAACGAGTAAATAGAAGCTTGCAGGCCAAGAGAACAAAGAGTTGAGACCACCATGTGAAAAGGACATTAGAGTCATGACCTTCATACAAGGGAACAATAATTTGATTATTATTTCTTTATGCCATAAAGAAGGTAGGGTATCATACTTTCTAACATAAAGAAAATTGTTGTTTGTTGTTTAGTCCAACTCAATAATAACAAGATGCTTGCTTTTTTTTAACATAAAATCAATCTAAAAACAATGGACTTGAAAAATACGGGAAATTACTTCTTAAACTCTTTCCTAAAATAACGAAAGATGGAAAAAATAACTACTATTGTAGTGGAAAACATTGTGCATAAGGTTTTCCTTGCTCTATTTGTCAAAAGGATATAACATTGAGGTTGTCATCCAATATGGCCAAACTAAAGTTATTCACCCTAAGGTACAAATGAAGAGGTGATCGAGGTAATCGTCAACATTAATAGTAAAGGAACCTCATTTAGTAGACCAATTGAGCATAGAAATTAAGAATAAGCACCATATAACCAATCTCGTTTCTTACACTTTGAGTTTGATTTAGAAAATGTCCAAATTGAAAAATGATTGTCAGTGCCACTTGAAGTTTACAATTACCAATGATTACATTGATGGATTGCAAGGTGGTTATACTTATCATTGCCAATTTTTTTTGATAGCTCATTAATAGGATGCTGCATTAATGACCTTATTAGTGTAGCCTACAAAGCAAAGAATTTTCTTTTGAAAGAAGATTATGAGTATAGGTGGGGAACGAGTAACAAAATGGCTAGTAGGATGACCTATCAATGAAAGTCAAAAACTGATGTAGGCAAAGGGGGGATCAACTCAAATCCAAAATAAGTTGGATTTGACTTCCCTTGAGCTTACA
>NW_021363934.1:0-252 GCF_001605985.2 Dendrobium catenatum | reverse complement strand
CCTTGGATACTACATGGCCCAAGTATTCCACCCTAAATTGGCCAAAACAACACTTCTTCAGATTGGCTCTTAGCTGATGCTCCTCTAGAACTTCCAATTCCAACTTCAAATGCTTCAGATGCTCATCCTCAGTTCTACTGTACACCAAGATGTCCTAAAAAAACACAAGCACAAACTTCCTGAGATACGGTCTGAACACCCTATTCATCAGTGATTGGAATGTCGCAGGGGCGTTGGTAAGCCCAAACGGCA
>NW_021363933.1:0-316 GCF_001605985.2 Dendrobium catenatum | reverse complement strand
AAAAGATATACTCACAACTAAGAATACTTAAGAGTTTTTGAAAAAGAATCTATCTTGTAAAAATAATAAAAAAAAATTGGCCAATGTTACCTAAAGCAAAAGATGCGCAATGATGCCAAATTAAAAAAAAAATACATAAAGTGTATCAAAAATCAAAAGATGCGCAAAGTGCGCCATTCAATAGACAAGAGGCATAAAATGAGCCCATCAAAAAGCAAGCTATCCTCCTTTCTTCCAACTCTTAAAACTTAGAAAATTTCTTGTATCACTTGAGATTTTCAAGGACTTGATTTCAAATTACGATTGTAACAAACTA
>NW_021363932.1:0-348 GCF_001605985.2 Dendrobium catenatum | reverse complement strand
TCATCCACGTTTGAAGCGGCGTTCTCTAAGAAAGTGAAAGATCACTCAAGATGAAAAATAAGAAAAAATAAGAACTTATTCGCTTAAATTGGGGACCAAGACATTTTTATACTTCAAGTGTATTTATTTTTATTTCAGTCTATCATTAAAATAAAATAAATACTTAGCCTATACACAAATAATTATTTCTATACAAATTTAATTGAAATGACACATAAGTAAAAAAAAAATTAATTTAAATAAATCATAAATTTATTTGGCTCGATTTTAAATAGCGTCTAATGTATAATATTTTATTTATATGTATAAATATATGGACCCACAAAAAAAATTTCACAACATTTAATT
>NW_021363931.1:0-2555 GCF_001605985.2 Dendrobium catenatum | reverse complement strand
CTCGATGTTGAATTTCTACCCATCATCGTACTTTTCCCCGACGTCAGAATTCTACTCGACGCTAAGTCTCGACCCTTCATCGCACTTCTGTTCACCGTCAGCCTCCTACCTGACGCCGTATTTCTACCTAGCGTCGGGTTTCTGCACTTCAACAGTCTTTTCAACCTCCCTCCTTACAACAGTCTCTCTGACCTCCATCTCCAAACAACTAACATCAGAACTCCGCAGGATATCTCGAAGAACAGAGGAAGAATGGGGGATCTCCGGACTTCCTTGCAAAGAGAGGGGCCTTGGAGAACTAAGGAAAAGCCTCAATTGTAAGAATAGAGGGAGAATGAGGAAATCTTCGGACTTCCTTGCAAAGAGATGGGTCTCGGAGGACCAAGGAAAAGCCTCAATTGTAAGGACAGAGGGAGAGGAGAAGGTGCAAGGAATTAGGTCCAAAGAGGGGCCTATTTATAGAAAGAAAGGGGAGTCTCCCTCTCTCCCACTGTCCCACTCTCTTACACTCTAAAAAAGAAAAAAATTTTGGGCCCGGCACTGTAGCAACCGCTACTCTAGCAACGAAATTTAAAAAAGCAAATTTCATTTTGCAGAAGAATACTGAAGCGACGACTGTAGCACGGCACTGTAGTAACGGTAATGTAGATAACATTGCACCATATGCAGAACTGTATGAAACTTTCACTGTAGCTGACGAATAATGTAGTAGAGTTACTATAGCAAAAGTTTGGGGCAATATTTTCATCCCGGACAAGCCAAATTGAACGTTTTTGGGGTCCCCAAAAAAGTTTTTCGACGTTCTGGATTCAATTTTGACACTTTCAGAGCTTAACGGGTCCTCTATGACCGGGTTTGAGCAAATTTATATTTTTTGGAAAGGAATTTTCTGATAATTTTCAACAATTTGATCAATTATAAGTATTATATCATATATTTTCTGACTCCTGAAGCTTCAATGTCCGAAAATAGGGGGCAACTGATACGTCATAAAAAAATTATCTTGATCGAGCATGAATCTCGATGCAGAATCAAGTTGGAAACTTCAAAAATTAATTCGGAGATCATCTAAACTCCGATTTCAACAAACTTACAGTCGAACTGAGCGTCTCGAAAGTACAAATGCAACGACACCAAATTCAATTCAATCAGAGCCCAAATTAAGGGCCCGAAGCGCTGTTGGGAGCTTCATAACACTGTTTGAGTTATCAAACAGTCTTCGATTTTTACGAGCTTATACTCGAATCGAATGGCTCGACGAGACGAATCCAACGAGCCCAAGATCACTGAATTCCGACATCTCTAATACCTTTCAAATGTCCAATGAACGGTATACAATCGTAGAATTCGATATCGGCCGTCCATTCGACCACTCCCTATTCGCCCCTGATCTCACACCTATTTACAAGCCAGGCCACTCCAGAAAAACTATAAATAGAGTCCTCATTCTTCACAAGAGGGACCACTGCCGGAGCCTCGCCGGACCACCGTTGGAGCCTCGCCGGACCACCGCCGGAGTTTCGCCACACCACCATCTCAATGCCCGACGTTCAGGCCCGATGTTCAGGCCCTACGTTCAATCCCGATGTTCAGGCCCGACATTCAGACCCGACGTTCTGCTGAAGGCCCGACATTCTGCTCAAGGTCTGACATTCTGCTCAAGTCCCAACGTTCTGCTGAAGGCCCAACATTCTGCTCAAGGCCCAACGTTCTGCTGAAGACCCAACATCTGCTCAAGGCCCGACGTCTTCATCTGAGACCCTCACCTTCACTAGTGGACCTCACCTTCGCTAGAGGCCCTCACTTTTACTAGTGGCCTTCACCTTCGCCAAAGGCCCTCACATTTGCCAGAGGCCCTTGTCTTTGCCAGATCATCATCAAAGGCCGTGTGCTCCACCAAAAAATCACATGAGGCCCAGACTTTCGCCAGACCACTACTTAAGGCCGTGTGCTCCACCAGGCCACCACCTGATGCCCATAGTTCTCCTAGAATACTGCCGACTATGGTCCTTTCGACCTCCGTTGCCTACTATGGTCCTTCCAGCCTCCATCAACAGGCAACGGTCTTTCTGACCCAGGTCTCCTGCCGACTACGGTCCTTCCGACCTCCGTCGCCTACTTTGGTCCTTCCGACCTCCATCAACAAACAACAGTCTTTCTGACCCCGGTCTCCTTCCAACTACGGTCCTTTCGACCTCCGTCGCCTACTGCGGTCTGTCCGACCTCCATCACCAGACAACGGTCTTTCTGACCCAGGTCTCCTGCCGACTACGGTCTTTCTGACCCAGGTCTCCTGCCGACTACGGTCCTTCCGACCTCTGTCGTCTACTATGGTCCTTCTAACCTCCATCAACAAACAACGGTCTTTCTGACCCCGGTCTCCTGCCGACTACGGTCCTTTCGACCTCCGTCGCCTACTACGGTCCGTCCAACCTCCATCAACAGACAACGGTCTTTCTAACCCCGGTCTCCTACCAACTACGGTCCTTCCGACCAAACAAACATGTATTTGTAACTTCTACCATGTAATGCAATCTATATGATGTATATTTGCT
>NW_021363930.1:0-491 GCF_001605985.2 Dendrobium catenatum | reverse complement strand
AGCTTACTCTCAGATACCGACCACATTACCAAATCTTGGTTACTACTTAAGTAATCAAAGATTATTAGAACTTGGATGAAAACCATGAATATAGGCTTCATGGTTCAAATCGCCCACATAATATTTTTCTCAAGCAATCAAAGATTACTAGAAGTTAATTTAGATGGAACCGCTAAATATAGGCTTCATAGATCAAATGGACAATAGTCTGAACAAGCGAATTCCAAATAATAGAGCACCTTTTAATAGGCAGGTAACACAAATCTCAAATTATACAATGCTCCAAAATGCATTATGTACCAGACAACAGCATGAAGGATGAACTTTTGATTTGATTTTAGTTATTTTTAGTTTATATTAATTAGTTTGAGTCTAATTTTTAATAAAGGTCTGTATGTACATGTCGACAGCCAGCGTAAAACTTGTCGAACAATAATGACATAAATCCTTTAAAAAATTGTGTTAATGCTAGGGCATCCCCTGGAAGCGAC
>NW_021363929.1:0-261 GCF_001605985.2 Dendrobium catenatum | reverse complement strand
AAAAAGATGCACGAATGTGCTAAAAATCAAAAGATGCGCGAATGCGCCAAAAATCAAGAAATGCACGAAGTGCATCAAGAGTTAAAAGATACGCAAACTGCGTAATCAGAAAAGAAAAAGAAGAAGAGTAAGATGGCTTCCTTCCTCTAAATCCTTAAATCAAAATAATCGATCACCTTTAAATACTTGACTTTGAAAATCTTGAATCTAGATTCTTCACCATGCACGAATTATCTATTAGATAGAAGAAAATCGTGCAAG
>NW_021363928.1:0-341 GCF_001605985.2 Dendrobium catenatum | reverse complement strand
TTCCACCTTTACACATTTTGCCTTTCTTAACATACATGAATTCATCAAACACTTTATTTTCATAAACAAAAGAAAAATTCTCTTTTTCAAATCATTGTATGAGAATATGCAAATTTCTTAGACTATGTTTCAACTTAAATATCTATACAAAGTTTAATAAAAGAAATCAATTTCAACAAAATTCTTTTCAAAACTCAAAGTATACTACCAATGCAATCATTGAACTTTCTCTTTAAAGCTAATACAACAAATACAAAGAATTTTGACAATAAATAACACGATCATATGAAGAAGAAAACATTTTTTATAACCACCAAACACCATTTCATTTACTCGTTTCA
>NW_021363927.1:0-269 GCF_001605985.2 Dendrobium catenatum | reverse complement strand
TGCTACTTTTCTTTTTTCTTTTTTTTTTATTTTTTTTTATAAAAAAAAAATAAAAGAAAACAAAAGACAAAAGCTATTGCCAATGAATAACATTCCGCCCATGGACAAGAATAGAGAAATAATGCATCAAAAAGTAAAAAGTAGAGGTAAAAAAAAAATATTTTTTTTTAGCAGAGGAAGTGTGTGGGCTCTCATGAAAAAGCTGCAGACATTTCTTCTTTTTTTTTTTTATAAAAAAAAGTTAGGTGGGATTTGTCTGGTAGTGAAGA
>NW_021363926.1:0-778 GCF_001605985.2 Dendrobium catenatum | reverse complement strand
AGAAGCACTAATTTCAAAGAAGGATTAAAAGATAAATCATAGTTATGAACACGAACCAGCTTAGAATTAATCAGAGTAGCTATCAATTCATTAGATGAAAGATTCTTATTAGATGGAATATCACCATTGCCATAGTGATTACGTAGCTTAGGATTTGCCCTAAAACATTCTAAAAAACTGTGATAAAATATTTTTATAAAAGGTTAATACGAAAGAATGCATTAAAACTCATTTTTTTGCCAATAGACACGAGATTTAGACCCAACCCAAATTTCTTTCTCAAGTGCAGAAGCAACATCCAATTCAATAAATGCCCTAGCCACTGACGATTTGGACAGTGGCAATAGCAGCATCCATCTATCTGAAGTGTTTTACTGAAAACAAAGGCAAAGAGAGCATAAAATATATTGATTGAAGCAGTGAATCTAAAGATTTGGAATAATCACCTAAATTGGATTAACGAGTGGTTCCACTAAATAGGTAAAAAGATGCACCACTCATATATATGTGCATCTTACGTAATCAGATTCTTGAGATAACTTCTATGAAAAGTAATAAGAATCAATAAACGTAGCTTGGCCAAGAATCTATGAAAAATCTCCATCTTATGATGAACCCAAGAAAATTTACCAACAAGGGTAAAAGAAGAAGGTAAAGTCAAGTCAGAGATCTCATCGGATGATAAAAGAGCTATTTTAACTTGAGGAAGGCAAATTCTGAAGAGTAGTTCCAAGCACTGGTTCAAAATGTGTGAGAAAAAGATATGAGGATTTTGTCA
>NW_021363925.1:0-235 GCF_001605985.2 Dendrobium catenatum | reverse complement strand
AACCGATCAGGCCACGACCTCTGTTTCTCGTCCCTCTATGGCGCGGGCTCTGGTGGAACTCGATATCTCAAAAAAACATCCATCTGAAATTTGGTTAGGATCGAAACTGAATGGGTATTTTCAGAAAATTAAATTTGAAAACTTGCCTATGTTTTGTAATCACTGTAGGATGCATGGTCATAATATGGCGGAATGTTCTAGGCTTCACCCGAATTTGAAAAAGGAAAAAGTTCAG
>NW_021363924.1:0-259 GCF_001605985.2 Dendrobium catenatum | reverse complement strand
TTGGGTGAAATATTTGTTCTTTTGTTAGATTTTAATAATCTATTAAGTTTAAAAATTTTATGTTATAATTAAGTGAAGTTTTGTTTAGGAATTTTAGATTAAATTTAAATGGAATTTTTATTTAGAACATTTATATTTTGTTTATGAAAATATTAAGCAAAATTGGTATACTTATTTGATATTAGGAACTTCATTTGTTAATGAAATTATATCTAGTCTATTTTAATTTTACATAAATATAACATATATAAGGATATTC
>NW_021363923.1:0-258 GCF_001605985.2 Dendrobium catenatum | reverse complement strand
TGAGCTTTTGTGCATATTATGTGATTTTTTTACTTGTTCTTAGGTAAAGATAAGGAGCCAATGTTATAATAGTACTCCAAACTTGTTCTTAGGTGATTTTTTGGGGACCAATGAAGAAGGATTTTATAATAGTACTCCAAAGTTGCTTTTGTATCTACTAATTAGAGGTTATCACCCTTTTGAGAGCAATAAAAAGGGAATGGTGGTTGTCATTCAGAGCATGCTCTTATCAAGGTTAGACATGGTCACTGAATGTCA
>NW_021363922.1:0-288 GCF_001605985.2 Dendrobium catenatum | reverse complement strand
ATTGTTATAGCAAAAAAATGATACTTTTATCATCCTCTTTTGAGCTAGTAGCCCTACTTGCTCGGTATCTTGATAATATTCTATAGTCTCCATCTTTACTTCATTAAATTTTAAATCTATTCTATAATGTGCCCTTCAAATGGAATCAAGCATAATGCAAAAAGCCTTTAGTTTATTAAGAATTTATAAAAGCCCTATATTTCTAAGTCATTTATAAAGTTAAACACACTACATAAAGGTCTCTACTTTAATTATGTAATATTTGTTTGATAAATTCATTCAATTAAA
>NW_021363921.1:0-242 GCF_001605985.2 Dendrobium catenatum | reverse complement strand
TTGCAGTCAATAGATTTTCGAATGTGGTAAATGATTTAACTGATTATTCATTACCGTCATGAGTTTTAGATGGAGTTAAAACTAATATTCTTTTTAATCAATGGAATAGGAAAGAACAAATCAATTCTCAATTGAATGCAAAATATTTAAATTACTTTTTATGTGCTTTAAATTTTGAAAATTTTATGTTAGTATCCACATGCATTACTGGTAAGAAAATTTGGGATAAACTACACACCATA
>NW_021363920.1:0-426 GCF_001605985.2 Dendrobium catenatum | reverse complement strand
CTTACATGTTTACCATTGTCCATTTCATACTTTTTGAGGATGTCTTTAACATACTTTAATTGACTTAGAAATGTTCCATCCTCAATTTGCCTAATGCTTAAACCTAAAAAGTAATTTAAATCTCCCATTAGACTCATCTCAAATTCACTACTCATTGTTTTAGAAAAATCATCACAAATATTTTTATTTGAAGATCCGAAAATGATATCATCCTCATAAATTTGAACAATGAGTATATCCTTTCCACATTTCTTCAAAAAGAGAGTTGTATACACACTTTCTTTTTCAAATGATCTTTCAAGTAGGAAGGTGCTCAACCTCTCATACCAAGCCCTAGATATCTGTTTCAATCCATATAATGCCTTTTTAAACTTGAAAACATGATTTGGTTATTTAGAATTTTCAAAGCCTGGAGGTTGTTCTACA
>NW_021363919.1:0-816 GCF_001605985.2 Dendrobium catenatum | reverse complement strand
TGGTAGTGGCAAAAAGTCATGTTCATATTACTTTGTTATTTACTAACATTTCAAGTGTAATGAATCTTGTTGGTGTTTCTTGCTAGCGTCACGACTAAGTTTGAGAAATACAACGTGAGAAGACATTGAATGAATTACAAAGTGGAAATCGTTTATCTGGGCAAGGCTTAAATCAAGAAATAACCCTTAGGCGTACAGGTGATACACGGTGGGGTTCACACTATAAATCAATTTTAAGATTAATTACAATGTTCTCTACATTAATTGATGTTCTGGAAATCATTTTGGAAGATGACTTAAGCTTAGAACAAAAAGGTGGGGCATATGCTTTGTTAGAATCGTTAAAGACCTTTGAGTTTCACTACAGGAAAACCGCATATTACCGGCGGACGAAATCCACCGAAAAACATAGATATTCCGACGGAAATATAAGTTTCCGGCGCACGTTTCGGCGAAAATCCGTACGCCGGTTTTGGTCGCGTCGAAAAATTATTTCCGGCGCAAATCTTGCGCCGGAAATTTCTTTGGCGCAGTTTCCGACGAACTACCGTCGAAAAAACGGATCGTTATCGACGTTGAAAAATGACTTAATTCCGGCGCCATATGCGCCGGTAATTAACGTCGCATTATGCACCGGCCATTACCGGCGGATTCAACGCCGCAAAGTGTGTGTAGAAACCCCACGAACTCGCTTGCGACGCAAATTATACGCCTGTAATTACTGGCGGACTGGGCGCCAGTACATACGCCGATAAGTTCCGACAGAACAAAGACGACGATACATACGATACGATTCGTTGTATCGTCTTTTCCGGC
>NW_021363918.1:0-495 GCF_001605985.2 Dendrobium catenatum | reverse complement strand
GTTGGATGGACGGCCGATGTTGAATCCCTTGATCATTGATTGTTCGTCATATATTTGAAGGTCTTAGTGATGTTGGAATTTGGCGATCTTAGGCTCGTTGGATTCGTCTCATTGAGCCGCTCGATTTGACGATATGCACATCATGTTTGGAATCTGTTTCGTAATCCAAATTGTGACTTGAACCATCCAATAGTGCTTCAGACCTTTGATTAAGACTCATTTGGGCTCGGATTGAGTCGAATTTGGTGTCGTTGAGTTCGTATTTCTGAGACTCATTTCAACTATAAGTTTGCTGAAATCGGAGTTGAGATGGTCTCGAATTAATTTTTAAAGTTTCCAACTTAATTGTGTCTTGAGATTCATGCCCGATCAAGGTATTGTTTTGATGATATATCAAAACTTGATATGACTATTGGAAATTTATATGAACTGCTTGAATCTCATGGCTATTTTTAATTAAAATTTTTTAAAGTTAAAATCTCTAAATTTCAAATT
>NW_021363917.1:0-306 GCF_001605985.2 Dendrobium catenatum | reverse complement strand
GCCAAACATAAGAACATCATTCTATCCTAGTTAAATCACTATAAAAAGCAGTATGGAAACTTTTAAAAGGAGAAAAAAGCACTCCATTCCAAGAAATATAGGAACAAGAAGAATCTTGTATGGAGATATTAGAAATATACACACAAACCAAGGTAGATAAAGAATCCAACAAAGACCAATTGCCACCTGAAATGAAGTCCTTTACAGAAACTGAATGCAAAAAAAGAGCTAATATTAAAATCCAAATCATGTAAAACTCTACCTCCACAATAAGGATCTCAATAAAGGGAAAGAGAACTATTATGA
>NW_021363916.1:0-341 GCF_001605985.2 Dendrobium catenatum | reverse complement strand
GGTGGGTACGGCATCCCGAAAGTCACCATGGATGGGCTTGGGTGGGCGAACCCGTCTGACTAAAATGTGGGTACCCAATAGGTACCCAACCAAGACCCCATATAGAACTTTGCTCTACAGCAGCCCATCTTCTCCGCTGTCTCCCTATATAATAAAAAGGCTCAATCCATATATGGCTAAGCCAAAAAGCCCAACAATCATTTTACAAAATTAGCACTAGTGGCAAGCGCAATCTATAGAAGTCGCAGCATCCATAATTAGTAGGAGCTCATTCGAGGCTTTCTACATCTCAAACCACGCACAGGTATGTGATTTATTTCCTCATATTCTGAACTAATAAA
>NW_021363915.1:0-239 GCF_001605985.2 Dendrobium catenatum | reverse complement strand
GAGTAGGTGAACCTTCTGGCTTTTCCTCTGTATCACTTATGACATGTGCTTTACCTTATTTTTCCTTGAAGATCATTATAAATGATCTGTCATTGTAGTAGAGCAGTTCTTCATATTCTTAATCAGGATGAAACAAGTTGTATTTCTTCTCCAGAACATAATTAACTAAGTGTTCTAAGGCAATATTCCTCTTTCTTTTCTATTATGCATGGCCAATTTCAAAAAGCCCATAAAGATAG
>NW_021363914.1:0-229 GCF_001605985.2 Dendrobium catenatum | reverse complement strand
TTCATTAGAAAATCTAGTCTTTCTAAATTTAAAATTTTTTATAACTTATTATAATTAGAATTTTTAATTTCATGTCTATTCATTTAGACTACATAAAAATTAATATTATTATTGCAATTTAGATGGTTTCTTATTTTGTATTTTTTTGCTCAAGTGATATTTATGTACTTAGAAAAATTTGAAATTTTAGATCATTGATCTTGGAAAGAATTGGTTTCAATTACTCTTG
>NW_021363913.1:0-228 GCF_001605985.2 Dendrobium catenatum | reverse complement strand
CACAAGCCTTCCTTATGTTGTTGGACAGTAATCTGGAACTTCTGGACAGCAATTAGCAAGGTTCTAGGATGCAGGACAGCAAGTGGGCAGCTCTGGTTTTGCAGGACAGCAATTATATTCTTGCTGGAATACCTAGACAGCAAGCTGAACTTCAAGGCAGCAGCAGCTTTGACCTTGGGCGGAACCTGGATACCACTCCGTTAGACTTAGAAATGTCTGGACATGCTC
>NW_021363912.1:0-347 GCF_001605985.2 Dendrobium catenatum | reverse complement strand
GAGAGAAGAAGGAGAGAGAGAGAGAGAAAGAGACAGAGAAAGAGAGAGAGAAAGAGAGAGAGAGAGAGAGAGCGAGAGCGACGGCGAGAGAGAGCATGCGAGAGATAAAGAGAGAGAGAGAGAGTGAGAGAAGAAGAAGAAGAAGAAGAAGATGGATAAGAGGGAGAGAGAGAGAGAGTGAGGGAAAGAGGGAGAGAGAGAGAGAGAGAGAGAGAGAGAGAGAGAGTGAGGGAAAGAGAGAGAGATAGAGAGGGAGAGAGAGAGAGAGATAGAGCGATCAGCAAGAGAGAGAGAGAGATAGAGAGTAGTAGAAGAAGAAGGAGAGGGAGAGAGAGAGGAGTAGAAGA
>NW_021363911.1:0-318 GCF_001605985.2 Dendrobium catenatum | reverse complement strand
AAAAATTTTATTTAAGCATTATGATCGATCACACCAATCCTTGTTCTTAATGTGCTAAAAGTATCAAAGGCTAGTGGTTTTGTAAAAATATTTGCAAGTTGATTTTAAGTAGAAATATTTTTCAATTCAAATTCTATTTTGGATACATGATACCTAATGAAATGATGCCTTATGTCTATATGTTTCCCTCTAGAATGTTAAATAGGATTTTTTTAAATGCAAATGGCACTAGTGTTATAGCAATAAATTAGAATTGTGCCTATTGTAAATCATAAATTAAATAATTGTTATTTCAACCAAAGAACATGTGCTACACAA
>NW_021363910.1:0-260 GCF_001605985.2 Dendrobium catenatum | reverse complement strand
ACTGGATTTTTTGATAATGCAATTGCTGACTTATTATAAACATAGATTTTTGTAGCTTCAACTAGAGAGTATCCAATCTCTTTCAGTAGCTTCCTTAGCCATATTGCATGACATACACATGATGATGCAGCAACGTATTCAGCTTCACAAGTAGAGAGAGCAACAACTGGTTATTTTTGTGAGCTCCATGAGAAAGCAGTGTCGCCCATATAAAATAAAAATTCGCTTGTACTTTTTCTATCGTCTTGATCTCCAGCCCA
>NW_021363909.1:0-255 GCF_001605985.2 Dendrobium catenatum | reverse complement strand
TATTCTATGATAATCTCCTATCATCCCAATGTAGTAAAAAAAAAAATAAATAAATTTTGTTCACTGACCTCATAGAAATTGTGTTCGTAAGAAAACTGATACGGATTTCTTTTTAAATTAAATTTGATAGTTTAAAAACAAAATATTCATGCAATACAAATTTTCAAACAAATAATATAATTAACTTCTAAAGAATTGAAACTTTTTCTTGTAGAAATTTAATAAGTTGCAGAATCCCACAGCCCGATCCAGTTA
>NW_021363908.1:0-236 GCF_001605985.2 Dendrobium catenatum | reverse complement strand
TAGTACAACTGTCATCACTCTGAATTATATTAAATTAAAAAAAAAAACTTTAGAACAAAATGCTATATAATGTTTGTAGGAATTTAATGTTTTAGAAGATAAGTTATGGTAGGCTTAATAGAACTAGGAAACTTGCTCCATGTTATTTGAAGACTCATTTTGCCCCATGTAAAGATGTGTGTTAAATTTAGCCAACACAGGAAGTTCCATTTTGTGGTCGAGAAAGTTTATCAATT
>NW_021363907.1:0-494 GCF_001605985.2 Dendrobium catenatum | reverse complement strand
TAATATTATTATTGTAATTGTGATGTTTTCTTATTTTATATTTCACTTATCAGTTAATATTTATGTACTTAGAAAGATTTGAAGTTTTAGATTATTGATTTTAGAAAGAATACAATTACTCTTGAAAATTATACAAATTTACAAAAATCAAAAGAAATACGCAAAAATTTGCAATGTGAAAAACAAGCACAAAATATACCCAACAAGTGAAAAGATGCACAAAAATGTGCCACAAAATTGAAAAAGATGTGCAAAGTGCCACATATGGTAGTTATTTCTTTCCTTAATTTTTTAATCTCTTAATTCAAAATGATCTTATGTACATTTATATTACATATTGAAATATGAAATATAAAATTTTTATATCATCATTTTTACAATGATTTTCTCTATCTTAAATGTATAAATATACTCATGTGTTGATAAATTCTTTTTAGTTTCTATGTTATATCTCTTTTTAAATTCTATAAATTTTATGATTTGGCTAATGTTTT
>NW_021363906.1:0-478 GCF_001605985.2 Dendrobium catenatum | reverse complement strand
TGGGATATCTGATCTCTCTTATTGGAAGATGAAGAGTAGCTAATAGATCTTTTATGAGGAACTACTTTGCTCTGATCAATGTAATTATTGAGCTTGACCTCAATAACTCCAACTCTCTCAGTAAGATCTTCAAACTTTGTGCTTAGCCTATCTTCAAATTTTCGAAAAAGTTTTGTGTATGTTTCTTGGCAGGATTTCATGATTGTTTCTCGTATAGACTGAAGTGCTTCAGCAGAAAAACTTAAATGTGGTTGCTGAGCAGATTGGTGGGGGTCTTGCTGAGGAGGTGGGGTATGATAGGCAGATTGGGGGGGTTGTTTTGATGGGTGGATATGTCATGAGGAAAATCAGGGTATGTAGGGCAGTCTGGTGGATATTTCTCAACATTAACCATATCCATTTATTTCTGGGAAACTGCCTGTAGGATATTACAAATATGATTTTTCCTTATATTAGCAAATAAGTTAGTGATCACCTC
>NW_021363905.1:0-233 GCF_001605985.2 Dendrobium catenatum | reverse complement strand
TCTAGGTTTGGTCGATGTTTACTTTACTGTTGTGTGCTAGATTTTTCGTGGTTTTCACTACATTTGTGGATGACTATACTTGCAATGTCTGCTTACTTTTTACTGCATTTAATGGATGATTGATGTGTTTGGCGATTAGATTACCCTTAGGATAGGAGCGATCTGGATGTTCACATAATTTTCTATAGGTGGTCATTGTCACGACCCGACCCGATCCGGGGCGGACCCCGCTC
>NW_021363904.1:0-343 GCF_001605985.2 Dendrobium catenatum | reverse complement strand
GCTCTATTGATTGAGATGATTTTCCTATTGTAGCATCGTACGTCGTCATTATTGGAGCTGCCGTAGTGTCATTGAATACTGAATATTGATATCGAGTAAATCGTATTGAATAATTGGATTGACTGATTTGCAAGAGTACGTTCTGACATGAGTCCCTTATTGAATTAATTGATGATTGCTATTAATTGATACAGACATTCTATTGATTGGACAAATGATATAGATACATTGAATTGACTAGATGACAGTAGGGGTGTAAACGAGTCGAGTCGAGTCGAGTTTTGGCCCTTATCGAGCTCGGCTCGCTAGATAGATAGCGAGCTCGAACTCGAGCTCGAGCTCG
>NW_021363903.1:0-295 GCF_001605985.2 Dendrobium catenatum | reverse complement strand
TGAAGCTGAACTTTCAATTCAGAAAGTTCTTTCGGTGACATCCTGTACGGAGCTTTTGATATCGGAGCTGTGCCCGAAAAAATATCAATAGAAAACTCCACATCTCTATCCGGAGGTAAACCAACCAACTCCTCAGGAAATACATCTGCAAACTCTCGTACCACTGGGATATCAGAAATAGAACCCACATCCAGGTTCATATCCCGTACCGAAGCCAAAAATATCGGACAACCCTTCTTCCACATTATTCTCACTTCTAATACAAAAATCAGACAAGAGAGAACACCTCGTAAGC
>NW_021363902.1:0-1322 GCF_001605985.2 Dendrobium catenatum | reverse complement strand
GTTTGGACATTAACTTAGGTTTAACAACCTATTTACTAGACTCTACAGACATAAGTCATGGTTTGACCAAACTTATATAAACCTGGTGTGCTCATTCTAATTTTTATTTTTGGTACTTTATTTTTTTGAATTATATTTTTGGATATAATTAATTAGTTGAAAATCTATAATTGATATTATGTTATATTGATTATCTTATCATCATAACCTTTATAATTTGTTGTAAGTGTACTAGCTTTCACATCAAGTGATAATATTACTTCTATATTAGTGTGCCTAAGGTTTATTCTTTCAGGATTAATAACCTTCACAAACTTTTAAGAGATATCAGAGTGGGTCTAAAAAATTATGTTTTAAAAAGAATCTTGAGAAAAATGATCTATGGCACACTTTAGAAATAAAAAAATCATGGAGGTTATTCAATAACTCATCCGCCACTTTTTAATAATAACCCTTTTGTTTTTTAGAAAATTTGCATGTTATATGTTTACAATATATTGATTTTAGAATGTGGAATATGATTCAAACTATCTATTCTGTACCGTGAATAATTATTAAAGGAATTAGAATAAATATTCCTTTTACTCAATGGACTAGAGAAGAATAAATGTATGCTCAATTAAATGCGAAATCTTTGAATTGCTTTTTTTGTGTTTTAACTTCTGAAGACTATATGAGAGTTTTAACATGTATTAATGGCAAAGATATTTTGGATAAACTATGAATTTCATTTGAAGGAATTAGTGAAGCCAAACAATTGAGGTTAAATTTATTATTGCATGGTTATAAACTTTTTCAACATGAAACTTTATGAGACTATATCGGGCAAGTACACTAGCTAGATTTACTCAGATAGTGACATCTTTCCATACTTTAGATAAAAAATTTCAAAATTTAAAAGATTAACAAAATTCCACATTATCTACTAGATAAATTTGATGTCAAATTCATGGCTATATACGAATCAAATGATTTGAATGCTTATTCTATTAACAATTTAATTAGTACACTCTTTGCCTATGAGCAAACTGTGAGTCAAAAACTTTTAGATGCAGATGATGAGAAAAATAAAGTGCTAAAAGCCAAGTACACAAATGAATGTGGCTTAGTAAATGATGAGAGTGAGGAGATAGCATTGATAACAAGTAAATTAAAAAATCTACTAAAACACGAGCATAAGCAACAAAAGTAGA
Organism: Dendrobium catenatum; assembly: GCF_001605985.2. Classification (NCBI taxonomy): domain Eukaryota; kingdom Viridiplantae; phylum Streptophyta; class Magnoliopsida; order Asparagales; family Orchidaceae; genus Dendrobium; species Dendrobium catenatum. The sequence goes on along the minus strand of NW_021363902.1, from coordinate 129 downwards.
GCAAAGGTAAAAATGGTAAAAATGTTAATTTTTCTTCTGAAATTATTTACTTTAGGTGTAAGAAACCCAAACATCTGAAATATGAATGCCCTAATTTAAAAACTTATCATGTAAAGAAAAATGTCAAAA
>NW_021363901.1:0-372 GCF_001605985.2 Dendrobium catenatum | reverse complement strand
CTTCTTGCATTGCTAGAATCCAAAATTTATCTCCTAATGCTTGATATATACTTGTAGGTTCTATCATAGAGATGAATGCTGAGTGACTAACCTCCTTCCTAAGTCCATGCCTAGTTTTTATACCTTCTGAAGGGTCTCCTTAAATTAACTCTTTAGGATGACTAGAATAATATCTCCATTCTCTAGGCAATTCTTCCTTAGATTCGACCCTTTCTCCTAAGGTCATAGTCTCTACTCCTTGAATTGCCTCTATTTCATCATCTTTAAATTTAGATTCAGAGGAATTATCTGATTCATCAAATACCACATGGGTGGACTCTTCTACTGCCTTACCTACAGAAGAATATCCTAAGAAGACACCCTCACCGACTT
>NW_021363900.1:0-213 GCF_001605985.2 Dendrobium catenatum | reverse complement strand
CATATTTGCCAAGCATTTGAGTGCTTGCAATATCTAGCATGGTAATGCTTGACTTCAAAGCAATGCTTGTTAAAACAACCTTACTCATATCTCTTTCTTTGGTGATGAGGGTACCAGGAGAGTGTGGATTGTATGAATTTCTGACTCGGACTGGTATAGCACTTTCTCTAGCAGGGCGAATGGATTGGGGATGCAAAACCTGAGCTCCAAAAT
>NW_021363899.1:0-213 GCF_001605985.2 Dendrobium catenatum | reverse complement strand
CCCGCGTTTGCCCTAACACGTCGCGCACTTGCACAACCGCGCCACCCCGCCTGCCTGCTGTCGCTGCTGAAATAAGTGGGGTCGGGTTGACCCGAACTCGACCCTAACCTGAAGCGGGTTGAGTTCGGGTCTAGAAAATCGACCAGTTTGCAAAAATAGGTCTGGTCAACCCGAACTTGAACAGTGTCGGGTTAATTTCGGGTTCAATCCGAA
>NW_021363898.1:0-340 GCF_001605985.2 Dendrobium catenatum | reverse complement strand
GGGATGTTATTATTAAAGTTTTTTTTAGAATTGAGACTGATGTGTAAAGCGGATCCTAATTGGTCTCTTGACATATCTAGGGTAAAAATGCTTGAATCTAATGTAATTAGCATGTTAGACTCAATTAAATATAATGCATCCTGATCGACTCAATTAAATACATAAAATATGTATAAAGCAATTTTTAAAAAAGGCTTAAAAATCATTTTTCTCTAGAGATTGCACAACATCCTCTTAACAAATTTGCTAGAAACCTTGAAAGATTTGAACCTTCAAAAACTAAGTGGTTTGCTAGAACTCGTAGGCAATGAGATGCCAAATAAGGAAGAGAAGGTAAAAT
>NW_021363897.1:0-316 GCF_001605985.2 Dendrobium catenatum | reverse complement strand
GATGTGTTTGACGACTAGATTACCCTTAGGTTAGGTATAATCTGGATGTTGACACAGTTTTCTGCAGGTGGCCACGCTCATGCAGGGCAATATAAAAAGGGGGCAAATCAAAAAAATGCATAAATATTATAAAAACTCTTTGCACAGGTGCTTCAGCTGCTAAAGCCCTCAAATTATAAAAAGAGCGTGGCCAGTGTGTTTACTTTCTTTTCTGCTCATATACAACTGCTTGGGAATAACTGCTTTTTTATATATTAATTGCTTAGGATAACCCTGCAGGTGAGTCTAGATTTTCATTTTGATATCAATGTAATTT
>NW_021363896.1:0-450 GCF_001605985.2 Dendrobium catenatum | reverse complement strand
GTCCAACAAAAACTTTATTCCATTTGACAGAAGAGACCCTGTTCCCAGCAATGGCGGATACCAACCCATCTCCATCTCCCCACGTCGTCGTCGTCTCAAGCCCTGGCATGGGTCACGTCACCCCACTTGCCGGGTTAGCCAAGCTCCTCGTTCTCCGCCACCAATTCACCGCCACCTTAGTCACTTTCTCCGACCTCCCCTGTTCTCTCCCTTCCTCCATCTCCACAATTCAACTCCCTACCCCTCTCCTCGAAGACCTTCCATCTAACACTCACTTCGTCACCCGCATATGCCTCACCATAGCCCAATCCGTCTCTCCCCTCCGTGAAATCCTCATCTCTCTCCGGCGATCCACCCACATCGCCGCCGTCATCTTCGACCTATTCGGAAGCGACTTCCTTTCCATGGTAAAGGAGTTCGGCATCCCAAGTTATCTTTTTATAACCTCCA
>NW_021363895.1:0-362 GCF_001605985.2 Dendrobium catenatum | reverse complement strand
GAAATTGATACTTATAGGTGATTAATCGTGGTGACTTTGAAGAAAGAAGGACTAGCAAGAGGAAATCAGATTCCAAACTTCTGTAAGTATGCACTTTTCTTTATTTCAGTAATACTTTTGTTACTCTCAAGTTATATGCAATCATTATCCTTTACTGTTGTCAAATTCTTTATTTTTGTCAAGTGAATGATCATACAAATTACATGTACATTTTATGGTCTTATATGATAAAGTTTATATTGTATGGAATGAGATGATATGAATATTATTTGAATGCTTGTATGTGCATGTTGAAAGGATGGAGTTCACCCCTTATGGTACTAGTTGGGGACGCTGTACTCGTGCACGATAAAATGGTAAAG
>NW_021363894.1:0-320 GCF_001605985.2 Dendrobium catenatum | reverse complement strand
AAGAGATTTGGGATAAATTGTGCATCACCTATGAAGCTACTAATGAGGTTAAATAATCCCGTTTGAACATTCTCTTGCATGACTACGAACTTTTTCATATGAAACCTCATGAATCAATTTCTTACATGTATACAAGATTTACTCAGATAGTTACTTCATTGCATGCACTAGGAAAAGAACTTTCAAACTATGAAAAAGTTAACAAGATTCTGAGATGCTTGCCTTCATCTTATGATGCTAAAATTACTACAATCACTGAATCTAAGGATTTGAACACCTATTTTATTGATAACTTACATGGCTCACTCATTGCTTACGAG
>NW_021363893.1:0-348 GCF_001605985.2 Dendrobium catenatum | reverse complement strand
AGTGATGACAGTGCTAATGACTTATGAGTTCTTATGTGTAAAACCCGAAAGTAGTCATTTGAGTGCGTCGCATGCATATCGATGCGCCGCGACGAACTTAAGTGAAATTTCGATGTCGTCGGAAATTGACGAATAAATTTCATTAGATTCGTCTTGAAATTTCGATCGAAACGGTATAAAGAACTTATATCTAATTTCGCACGATTTTAGAATTAAAATTCGCCGAAGATTGTTTAAGTAAATTTTGGCTAAACTTCTATTTTTACCCCTAAGAGCTTTAAAGGGAAATGAATAGGTCAAGGGCACATGCATAAATTTCATTTCTAAAACCCTCATAAGCCTTAAGGG
>NW_021363892.1:0-327 GCF_001605985.2 Dendrobium catenatum | reverse complement strand
ATCATCCAATAGAAATGTTCTATGACAATACTTTTATTATAGCATTAGCCAATAATCCTATCTTTCATGCTCGCACGAAGTACATTGAAATTGATCAAAAATTCATAAGGAATCACATACAAACTCAAAGCATTCAACTTCTTCCTATCAACATGATCAATCAAATGGCTGACATCTTCACTAAGTCTCTCTCTACACCACGGTTTCACCAACTCAATCTCAAACTGACAGTCATCCAACAACCATCAGTTTATAGGGGCGTATTAGAGCATATAAATAAATAAATAAATAAATCCTATATTATTATTATAGTTGTGGATATGTGGT
>NW_021363891.1:0-341 GCF_001605985.2 Dendrobium catenatum | reverse complement strand
TATTCCTCCACAGCTAATGCTAATAGTATGCAATACATCATTATCTTTGTGAGTTATGTTTCCATTCTTTAAATTGTATGTTTTTGGATTATTATTTTTACGCATGTATCTGTTTAATTAATGATAAGTGCCATGTTCTCTTTGCGACAAAACCATTGTCTTCTTCTTATCTTTTGCATTAATGGAAATAAAAACATAGTTTTTCTAAGCTCAGCTTGAACTCTATAGGTTATTTGTTTTTTCTTTTTTTTTTAATATGTAATTTGTCATGAATTTATTATAGAATTCTTCTACTTTGTCAGGTTAATGTTGATAAATGTGAATAAATAAAAAAGACAATT
>NW_021363890.1:0-316 GCF_001605985.2 Dendrobium catenatum | reverse complement strand
TGGTGGTTTTTTTACGTTAAGCCGCCGGTAATAGTGACGTTCACGTAACCGCCGGACGTCAATACGCCCGACGGTTTAACGGCGTCTTGGACCGCCGTTGATAAGTTATTTTTTTACCGGCGGTCCGGACCGCTGGAATACTGCCGGTAAATGCCCTAAAATGAATAGACCCGCACCTCACATTTCATTTCTATTCTTTCCTTCTCTCTCTCGCTTCGGTCGCTCTACTGTCTCCTCTTCCCGCATCTCGCTCGATTTAGCTCGGTTTGTCCCCGCCGACGAAGTAACTCCGACCGCCGACCCCACACCGGCCTCC
>NW_021363889.1:0-952 GCF_001605985.2 Dendrobium catenatum | reverse complement strand
TAAATAATTAAGTTTTTTTTTTTAATATACAAATATTTAATTTAAATAATTTAATTTAACAATAAGTTATTAATACGTAACATAATCTTTTAATTTCTATCATAAATCGACTGAAAATTCCGTCAGAAATATATTTGCTAGAAATCCAGTTAAAAAATCCATAAAAATTTCGATGAAAATTTGCCAGAAATATTCCGTCGAAAATCCGTCGTAATTTGTGACGAATTTACTTCCATCGAAAATTCTGCCGGAAATGATCTATTTTCCTATAGTGTACTCTCCTATTGGCTTACTTGTGTAGAGTGTAAATGCTTATGACTATTTTGTTCTACAGAATAGTGCGATCGCACTCTTTGCATTTTGACCTGGCCAACATAATCTTTTTGGAGACCTACACTCTAGAGTTGTAACATATGTTTGATGTCAATAATTACTACTATCCATCATCATTACTCAATTGTTGTCACCTAATCGTCTCCATCTAAACATGTAATACACAAGATCTAATTTTAGAAGAATTATTTATTTCACCTCTTAATTAATTTACTAGTCTCTAATCTCATTTATTTAATAAAAATTAGAGCAACTATAAATCATATACATCAAAATATTTATATATTTATTCATCAAAATGTTATTTATAATGATTAAGATATCAAATCAATACACTGATCTCTCTTTCTCTCTCCAGACTACAAAAGAATAAAACCAAAATATAGAAAATAAAACAAAGCTAGAATATTGATCTTTCTCACTTCACTTGACCCTGACCCATTCTTAAAAAATATGTAACAATAATAGGGCACATTAACAACTTAGTAGATTATCAAAACCTACAACTGAAATCAATACACTGTAGTAGAGAATAATATGCATGCACTCATTCAATTCATATAAGTAAAACATATAAATATATAACTTTAAAAATATGTAGCAACCAATATAAATAGAT
>NW_021363888.1:0-293 GCF_001605985.2 Dendrobium catenatum | reverse complement strand
AAGACCAACGCCCGAAATTGGAGAAACAACCACTCAGCCGGTCCCACCAGGACAACCACCACTTACTTGGCTCCAAAAGGGCCAAGCCCCAGCGTCCCTAGGAAGAGTGGAAAGGAGAAGAGCGGGGTGACCAGATCTGCTGGAAGCTTCAAGAAACTAACTGAGGAAGAGATGCAGGAGAAGAGGGCCAAGGGTCTTTGTTTCAGATGTGAGGAGAATTTTGTTCCAAGGCACAAATGCAGGGATCGCGCTCTTCGGGCTCTCACCGTCTACATAGACGAGGCGCCTGAAGA
>NW_021363887.1:0-243 GCF_001605985.2 Dendrobium catenatum | reverse complement strand
ATTCAGGCTTCAGACTTAAGCTATGGGAATTGTGCTTCCCAATGCTGATTTTACTGAAGTTAGCAAATTTGGAGTCATCCCTCGTGGTTTTAGATTTTGGAGCCTACAAACATTTAGTAGTTGCTCGAGACCCATCTTCCACTGGAACTTTGATTCTCCAGTCATTTAGGAGAAATTTGTAGACTACGATCACTTAAACTGGTCGAGTCAAATTGGCCTTCGTTCTTCCTACAGTCCTTACTA
>NW_021363886.1:0-643 GCF_001605985.2 Dendrobium catenatum | reverse complement strand
GTCTTCATGGAGAGATCGTATGTGTTGCAGATCTTTTGGAGTTGAATTGTTGCTGATCATACGAACTTCCACATTCTACTCCATGATTTGTACGAAATCTTCTTCTATTATATTGCTTGTAAGGTTGAATATGGTTGATTGTAGGAGTGTTGTAAGGTAGCAACTTCGTTTACTAAATGTCCATCATACATTGCTCATGAACATGTTATATCATTTGTGGCATGACATCGTATTCCTTCATTCAATTGAGATGATTGTTGTAGGCTAATTATGATTGCTCAAATAAGCTTTATACCAAAGCTTGTAATGACTTCATGGGTGAATGTTTGCTTGCTTGGATGAACTTCAAGTGGATCACTCTCTTTGATTTTGCAACTCCACATATTGTTTGCAACATTCATGATGATTCTACATGAGCCTTTTATTTGTTTATGAGCAAATTACATTCATTGAGATTTTAAAACAATTATTTTGTTTCCAAATCCAGCTTGAGTTAATATTCAATTTGTTTCATTTGAGTTCAAATCTTGTGCAAACACACTTGAGTCCAAATCAAGTTTCTTTCATTATTCAAGTTCAAGTTTATGTCCATTGTGCTTGACTCAGATCAAGTCCAAGTATAGTTTGTCATGTCATATTCAAG
>NW_021363885.1:0-247 GCF_001605985.2 Dendrobium catenatum | reverse complement strand
CAAAAAGCTTGTTGAAAATCAATTTCAAACAACAATTAAAGCTTTACAATCTGATAGAGGTGGAGAATACTTAAATAAATCTTTTCAACAATGTTTAAAAACTTTTGGCATTGCTCACCGGTTTACTTGCCCGTATACTCCTCAACAAAATGGTATAGCTGAACGAAAACATAGACATTTAATTGAAACTATGCGTGCTCTTTTGTTTTCAGCAAATTTACCTCATAAATTTTGGGTTGATACTTTG
>NW_021363884.1:0-442 GCF_001605985.2 Dendrobium catenatum | reverse complement strand
AGTTCATTTTGCAGCTCCAACGAGTTCCAGCCAACCCTACTCCAGTTTAAGTTGACTTGATGGATGTCCAGACTAGTACCACAGTTGTTATAGTTGATAGGCCTACCACAGCCAATTTAGTTCGAGATCCAATAGCCACCACCCCTATTTCCCCAGTTGATGATCCCCAAGGTCCGAGTGTCATTCCTACGCTCCCTAGTCAGGTGTCTGAGGACCTTACCTTGCCAGATGTAGGAGCTATCACTTTACAAGCTCCTGCTTCTCCCCCCGAGGTATATGTTCCTCTCCCCGTAGAGGATGCCACTCTTCTGACTACCAGTTCTAGGATAGTCGAAGAGGAGAGAATTGACCTAGATCTAGAAATGGAAGATGAACTAGTTATAAAGTCTCAACCATATCCTAACCTAAAACTTACAGAAATCATTGCCCTCCTGGATTCTGA
>NW_021363883.1:0-495 GCF_001605985.2 Dendrobium catenatum | reverse complement strand
TTAATAAAAAAAATTAAATATTATATATCACTTTCTTATATCATGTGACTCTTTAATTTATTTATTCTATTTTCTCATATTTATTATTTTATTATAATAAATACTTGAATTATATTTATTTTCTATCTTTTCGTAATAAATGACCATGGGGCATGGCGTTACATTTTGCTGATCATTTCAGCCAGTAAGATTTAATTTATCATTTTTTTTTAAACAAAAAAACTTTCTCTCGACTCCACAGCTTTGCCTTTGTCCCTTTTGGCGATGTACCAAAAGTCTGCAATGACGCCAAGCTAAACACTGTCTTCCACTTAACAAAAGCTTGAAAGGCCAAAGGCATCCAACGAGAAAGCTCTCCCGAGTCAAGTGTCCTTTTCACAAGAAATTATTACTTACAATCATGAAATCATCCGTAGATTAATCAAAATGTGCTATATCATTCAATACATAATAATAATTGATACGTCATCAAAAAATAATCTTGATTGGGCACGA
>NW_021363882.1:0-951 GCF_001605985.2 Dendrobium catenatum | reverse complement strand
TTTGTCTGGCCGATGCATTTTATGTGCATCGTCCTGCCCGATACACTGGAGCGTCCCGGACGATCCACATGTCAGCACGTTTTGACCTTTAAATTCGGCCCCGGACGATCCATTATTGGACAATCGGTCGGGCCGAACCACTGTTCGTCATGGACGATACATGTGGCAAGTATTTAAAACGTTATAACTTCGGCCGGTACGATCAATTATTATGCATCGTCCTAGACGATACACCGAATCGGCACGGAAGATCTGCTTTTTCAACGGTCGTTCGGCCTGACTCCTCGGGCTGATAGCCTATGTCTTTTTGGCCTGACCGATATCTGATCGGCCCAGACGATCGGACCGTCTTTTTGACCAATCGGCCTGTACGTAATTATTGTACCCTATCGGCCTGGACGATGAGGCGATCGGCCAGAACGATAGGGCTGTTTCTTTAAATTCAGGCCAATTCCAGCCATGTTTTCTCACCCTCTTTCTGCTCTTGTGTGTTTTCTTGCTACCTCTCTCAAATGGCTGGTGGGAAACGCGTTCATCAGGCATCTGAGAGTTCTTCGAGGGTGACTCTGGACCCTCGATTCAGGGAGGCAGAAGATCAGGCTGCCTATCATCGCTATAAGGAGAGCGGCATCACCCTTTCCCGGATAATTAATCCTGCATATCTCTCATACCCGGTAATGGACCTTTTGGCCCAATCCTCTCTTTGTTTTATACTCACTCTCGCCTTCCCTTTCTCTTCCGAACTTCTCGCTGCTTCATTTTGCTTAAAAAAAGTTGTTGATAATTTATGGTTGTGGCACCAAAGATTATGTCATGCAAGTATGAAAACCCTTAGGAAAGTGACCCAAAAAGACCTAGTTAGAGGTGTCCCCTGTTGCAAACCTATTTTCAGGTCTTTTGTTTTGATGATTGACAAAACACTTTTTCTCTTGGACTACTTGTTGCTTCTAA
>NW_021363881.1:0-226 GCF_001605985.2 Dendrobium catenatum | reverse complement strand
GGTCCGTTTTCGTTCGTTGCTGTAGTTAGAGAAGTTGGCCGACTCGAGGTAAGGCACATTCCGCCTTTCTCAATTTTCAAAAATGAGATTTTTGATGCATTTTATGTTCTGGATTTTGTTTTTGTTAGCGTATTTCTGGTATTATTTTCTTCTGACAAAGGTTTTATCACGTAACTTTTGGTATGTCTTTGAGATGGTAATTGTGCACTTTTTGAGTATTTTCTAG
>NW_021363880.1:0-391 GCF_001605985.2 Dendrobium catenatum | reverse complement strand
TGCTAGAAGAGTGGTCGTCGTCCTGTAAGAGCCTCCTGAGCAGTTTTCTCGAGCCCATCTTTCTGCTTTCTTCTGATCTTCTACCAACTGCGCCAGCTCCATAGCCTTTCCCAGGTTTCTCGTCTCCAGTATCCTGACTGTTGTTCGGATCTCTGGTTTCAACCCCTTCATGAAGTTCCCTTCTAAGGATGACTCTGAAATATGATCCAATCTGCTAGCTAAGTACTCAAACCGATCCCGATAATCTGCCACAGTTCCTTTTTGAGTCAAGGCAAAGAATTGCTCATAGAAGTCTCCTCCCCCGTCTGTTTGGAAACGCTCTAATAAGCAATCCTTGAACTCTCTCCAGTTCCTGATGGGCTCCCTCCTATCACGCCACTGATACCATGCC
>NW_021363879.1:0-332 GCF_001605985.2 Dendrobium catenatum | reverse complement strand
AGACAGAAAAGGAAAATGCATTTCATTGAAACATAAATAAACATAAGCAACATACGTGAACATAAGCCTAAGCAAACAAGACAACAAACTACAATAGACAAAACAAGCAATACAACAAACTACAATAGACTTCTCTCCCTTTTGACATCATCAAAAAGAGGAGGAATAAATAACACAAAGAAAAATATCATAAAAGCAGATACACTTCAGAAATGAGGATCCTGATCACTTGGAGGTGGAGGTGGGTGTGGTTGGAAATATTGATGGATTGTCTCGAAGAGGTGATCAATCGAAGTGAAGCGTTCGCCAAATCACTGCATGTCTTCCTCATG
>NW_021363878.1:0-1456 GCF_001605985.2 Dendrobium catenatum | reverse complement strand
CTTTGCAACGCCTCCTTCCCGTTCTACATCAGATTTTTTCACAAAGTAATGTTGTCAAAAACCTTAGTTGTAAGAACTAGTCTGGCTGCCGGCCAGTTAATTAAACTGGCAAAGCAGCACGAAGCAGGCGAAGTGGACGGGTTGTAATTATAATAGTAGTTAGTTTTTTAAGTAAGTAATTAGTGAGAGAAGTGAAATTTATGTTGTATAAAAATATTATAATAATAAAACAATACTTAATCATTAGAATTATGAGAGTAATTTTAATATTAAAATTTGAGAATATTATGAGTTGAAGATAAATTATAAAATATAATGTAATTGTAGGTATCAATCTGTCGGTAGCGGAGTGATTATTAAGTTAGAGAAAATTTTGAGCAATTAATTAATTAAATTTAATGAAGTAATCTTTAAATGGCTTTATATCTACCATATTTGGAAAGGAGTAAAAGTGAAGTAATGCATTTCCTAATTTCAAGGTGAGTACTCATGTCTTTCAATTTATTGTAATAATAATTATTTCTCTTATATATGATGCATCAAGTAGTGATATTATTTAATTTGCTCATTGTTAATGTTTTATGATTTTTCTTACTTAAAGTCAATTGATCATGTTGAATTAGAAGACTTAATTTTCTATCAAGACATGTAATGATACTTATTTTATATATATATATATATGAAATGATTTGATTTGAAGAAGATAACTGATATGATTTATGTAGAATACTTGTATGCGCATGTTGAATTGATGGAGTCTACCCCCTTATGGTACTGGCTGAAGACGCAATAACCCGTGCACGTAAATGAAAAAGAAAAAAGAAATGAAAAATGAGTACCTTCATTGATATTAAATTAGACGGTGGCTCTTGTAACGGTTGTATTATTTGTAAAAAAAATGAGAAAGATATGAATACAAATATGATATATATGAATGATATGATTTATGCATAATATTAAAAGTCTTGAAATAAAATAATATGATTATATGTAATTATTTTATGATATGAAATGAAAAAGTGATCATGCATATTATTTCAAATACCTTTGGTTATTGTAATTTGCATATACGTGAAAAGATTGGAGTAGCTCCAGTGGAAGATAAGATTAGAGAGAGTCACCTTAGATGGTTTGGTCACATTAAACCGAGGCCTTCCGATGACCTTGTTAGAAAAGTTGAGGTATTAGATTTGACTTATGTTAAGAAAGGTAGAGGTAGACCTAAAAAGACTTGGTTAGAAAATATTAGAAATGATATTTCTTTATTAGATTTAAATGAGAAATTGACTTTTAACCTGACAAAATGGAGAAAAAGGATTCATGTAGCCGACCCCACGTGGTGGGACAAATGCTTGATGTTGTTGTTGTTGCTGCTAGTGGTCCATAAAGATTCAGCTTTTTTTTTGGTTAGCCATTCGCTCTCTCGGTGGTCTGAATGAGTATGTCTTTTGAATAT
>NW_021363877.1:0-328 GCF_001605985.2 Dendrobium catenatum | reverse complement strand
GAGGATAGCTTGCATTTAGTGGGCTCATTTTATGCCTCTTGTCACTTTGATTGGCTCTTTGAGCATCTTTTGATTTTTGATACACAATTGTGTATATATATTTTTTTTAATTTGGCGTCATTGGCCACTTTTCCTTTTTAATTTTTGCAAGCTAAAAGCTCTTTAACAAAAACCCTTAAAAAACTTAGTTGTGAGTATATCCTCCAAATATTAGAGAATAGGAGCTCTCTCTCTAACAAAGGGAAGAACAAGTTACAAAATAAAATCAAAGTCATGTGATGAAAGCAATGACAAGGTTTTAAATAACTTGAAAGATATATAAGAACTT
>NW_021363876.1:0-213 GCF_001605985.2 Dendrobium catenatum | reverse complement strand
TTGGATCGTCCGGGACGATCAGTGTTAATAAATATCGTATTCGAGATATTTTGGATCATTTGAAGAGAGAGAAAGAGAAGGCAGGAGAGAGAAAGAGAAGAAAGAGAAGGAAGAGAAGGAAAAGCCGGATTTCGGAGGCCGCAGAGCGCTTTTCGTCCAACGGCGTAGTTAGAAGATTTGTTTATCTCGCAGTAAGGACTCCGAATCCTATTT
>NW_021363875.1:0-303 GCF_001605985.2 Dendrobium catenatum | reverse complement strand
ACATACAATTTGAAGTGGGGGAGAAGGTATTTCTGAAATTAAGACCCTACAGGAAGAAAACAGGAGAAATGAGAAATTAGCCCCGAGGTATTTTGGCCCTTATGAGGTCACCGGGAGGATTGGAGCAGTAGCGTATCGACTGAAGTTATCCCCGTCCGCCACCATACATCCAGTGTTCCATGTGTGGTTAAAGAGAGCGCTTGGAGAGCATGTAGCCAGTCTCGAGCTACCAGCATCATTGACAGAGGACTTGGAGGTGGTAATGAAACCCATGGAGCTGGAAGGAGTAAGAATTAATAAAAA
>NW_021363874.1:0-327 GCF_001605985.2 Dendrobium catenatum | reverse complement strand
GACAATTTGGTTCAATAATTGTGTACTAGCCGATTTGTCAAAAAGTTGGTCTAATCATTCGGTCCAATCAGATATCGGCCGGGATGATTAGACACAGGCGATCATCCCGAGGAGTCAAGCTGGACGACCGTTGAAAAAGCAGATCGTCAAGGCCGATTTCGTGGATCGTCTAGGACGATTTCCAATAAGGGATCATACCGGGTGAATTTAAAAAGTTTAAATCATGTGCCACGTGTATCATCCAGGCCAAACAGGTGGATCATCCAGGATGATTGTCTAAAAATGGATCTTCCCAACCAATTTTTAAGATTTTAAACATATATCCAC
>NW_021363873.1:0-280 GCF_001605985.2 Dendrobium catenatum | reverse complement strand
CTAAAAACATCATTGACGGAGTGTGATTATTATTCATCTGATTTAATTTCTTGAGTTGATGATTCATTGAATTTTTAGTGATTGATTAAAATATCATATTTATTTAAAATTTAAATAATTAATATATGACCAAATTTTAACTTTTAAATTTACTTTGAATTCTAGAATTTTTTTTTTATTTTTCATAAATACAAGACCTTATTATGAGTTCAATGCATTTACAATTGTGTCAATTGGGGATTTTTTTTGTAATTAATTATGAATTTTACAAAATCAGCCT
>NW_021363872.1:0-377 GCF_001605985.2 Dendrobium catenatum | reverse complement strand
TATTGTAATTATTATTTTCTTATTATAGATATATTTATTTATTATTAATAATTTATTTTTAGTACACATATTGTAAAAACATTTTTTTAGTTTTATTTTTTTAATTGAATTTTGTAATTTTTTTGGAATACATTCATTTTAAATATGTGTGTGTGCTACTAAAGAATTTCCTCCACTACATGTAGTTCATTTCATTGTGTTACAGGACTCAACTTTAACAATATGAAAGGTATTCCAAAACCATTGTAGCATTATAAATATGTTAGGATTATTTAGTTACTGATATAGACATTCATTGAGTGCTACTTCGCTACAACTGATATTTCATTAGTCCATATCTCTTTAAAGTACATTTTTCTTTCTTCATCAACATTTTA
>NW_021363871.1:0-285 GCF_001605985.2 Dendrobium catenatum | reverse complement strand
AAATAGAATTCAGCTGCAATTTGTCCTGTATGCTCTCTCGGAGTCCTCCCACATAACGCGCGACCAGCTGATTCATGGATTCATTCAAGTTATTTCTCGCGCTGAGCCTATGAAATTCTTCCGTGTATTCATTAACAGGTCGAGCTCCTTGTTTGCAATGCTGGTAATTCATATACAGGATTTGCTCATAATCAGTGGGCAGAAATTGCGATCGCAGCAACTGTTTCATCCTTGCCCAACTTCGTACAGGGGCCTTTCCTTCCCGCTGCCGCATCTGAAGCAGCT
>NW_021363870.1:0-471 GCF_001605985.2 Dendrobium catenatum | reverse complement strand
AAATCTAACAGTAGAAAGTCTTGCACTGTCTCCTCTCCTTGCAATGTGAGGGTCACTCCCTTACACTGCCCGCTACATCGTTCTTTCTTTCCTGTGCCAAAAATGACTCCTACCCCTCTACCTTGGGTCATCAGTAGTCCCAGCCTCTCCACCAATCTGCAAGCTATGAAGTTGTGGGTGGCCCCACTATCAATCAGGATCATCACCTTATACCCTGCAATCTCCCCCTCCAGCTTCATGGTGGCATGTGATGTCAGTCCAGCTATGGAGTGGAGTGAGACCTCAACCATAGCCAAGTGAGGGTGCTCTTCCTCCTTAGTTGCCTTTGTATCCTCTTCTTCCTCCTCTGAATCTCTTACTATGATCACATGTAGTGTCTTCTCCTTACACCTATGCCCCGGTGTAAACTTCTCATCACATCGATAGCAAAGGCCCTTGGCCCTTTTTTCCTTTAGCTCTGAATCAGTCAAT
>NW_021363869.1:0-383 GCF_001605985.2 Dendrobium catenatum | reverse complement strand
AGGAAGACATATAACCACAGAAGATAGAAAGTTGATATAAATAGTAGTTATTCATAATACACATAATATAGAAAAACCAAAAAGCACTTATAAGAACCAAAAGGCTATAAACTAAGAAACTAGAAAGCACAGCAACAACCCCATAATCCTGCTTAGCAAAGACATAAAAATTCTAGAAGAAATCCAATACCTATTCACCTCCATCTTAGCAAAGATAGCCCTACTAGTAGGAAACCAACAACACCAGGCCTCATGAAACCAATAATACTAGTAAGAGATCCAAAGCCACCGAGCATGATAAACAAGAGGTAAATAACCAACCAGGTAAGGTAATTAGAAGAACAACAGAGAGTCAAAAAATTCCTCGCAAGGTAGTTCAGGAT
>NW_021363868.1:0-273 GCF_001605985.2 Dendrobium catenatum | reverse complement strand
TGAATTTAGTTGGTCTGAAGAAGATCCTTCACCCATTAGTTATTTTTCTTAATATTTTGCTACTCCTTTGTAGCTTTATACTTATTTGGATTTTAATTTTTAGCATCATATTTTTTCTTGAGATATTATTTTATTTGTAATCTTTTGTAGCTCTTTTGTTATCTTAATATTGCATAGCTGGTCATGCCATTTTTATTATTCATATTACACCATTTTTTTATTGTTTATATTCGATAAATAAAAATTTTCTACTAATTTTGCATGACAAACTAA
>NW_021363867.1:0-341 GCF_001605985.2 Dendrobium catenatum | reverse complement strand
AATTCTCACCATAATTTTGAATTATTAATCATAATCAGTAGCTTTTTCTTTAATATTTTGATCAATTTTATGAAACCTCTTCCATTTATTCTTTTTGTATGTAGCATTAAGTGTCAAGTCTATTTTTTGCATTTTTTGTGATTTTAATTATTTATTATATGCTGTTATTTTTTTCATTATCCTTCCATAGTGATTCTATCTTCTTGCATATTAGTGTAATTTTAGACGCACTTTCTTCTTTCCCAATATATAAAATCATTTGTTATTATATTTTTGTTAATTTATCATATAAGTACTTTAACTTTTTTATTTTTTCACAATCGTCTTTGCCTTTTGGTTAC
>NW_021363866.1:0-291 GCF_001605985.2 Dendrobium catenatum | reverse complement strand
CTAATGCAAGTGAGTTTGCCTAATTTGAAATTTTCTATAATTAGTTATGAGTTTTCTAAGTTCAGGCTATTTAAGGGAATTTCTAAATTTCCTAATAAAGGGCTGATTTTATTATTTTGATCCAAATCAACTCCAAACTGATTGGAATCACACCCAAAGGTCAGGGATGACCTGAGGAGGTGTTACCAAGTGTTTTAAGAAAAATTGAGATTTTTAATAAATTTTAATGAATTATTAGAGGCAAAATGGTAATTTTCACCTATGGTCAAATTAGGGGTCAACCTGAAGTTA
>NW_021363865.1:0-701 GCF_001605985.2 Dendrobium catenatum | reverse complement strand
TTTTCACTTCAAGAATCGTTCCCTTTCTGAAAAGCCTAAAATTCTCTTAATAAAATAAAACACTTAAATTAGCTCCTAATCCAATTAATGAAATGATAGAGTAAAGTTACAATAAAAAGTTGCTATTCAATAAGGAAAATAATGTATATAACACTTGTAACAAGTTTTGACAATTTTGTTTCTTTCACAATGATTAGATCTTAGAGGACTGGCAGATAAAGAATTTCTTTCTCTAAGGCTTCACTATGACAAAATTAATAGGTCATGATGCTTTAACACATTGAATTGGTGTGCCTGCCTCTCCTCTCTAACTTCCTCTTTAGTTCAATTTGAACAATCTAAGGTGGAGTATCTCTTGAGGTACAAGGACTGTATGTTACCTTTGGTAAAGAAATGACAAGCACCAAATCAAAAATTTGGGAATGCTGAAATTTCAAAGCTTTTCCATCATCTTCCAACAAATGGCATCTTTTTCATGTTCATATTATATTCATTTCTATTAAATTCTTTGTTTTAATAACTAGATATAATCATTCTCACATGTGTTGAATCTCGAACTCAATATTATAACAAATTATAGTTCAACCATAAAAAGCTGTAGGAAGATATGATTTAATCATATTGGTTTCAAAGAGATCAACTATTTAGGTAAACATAGAAGGCATCTTCATCTGATTGATTATTAGTGACATAGTTGAAGA
>NW_021363864.1:0-1885 GCF_001605985.2 Dendrobium catenatum | reverse complement strand
AATTTTAGCTCTAAGAAATTCCAGCTTCTCTACTTCCAATCCATTACCATTAGCTTCTTCTAATTGAAGATTTGCAATCTCAGTTTTCAAACGAAAATTGCATTCATTGATGTTTTGTAATTTCTTCTTGCTCCAGAAGTGCAGTGCTTTTAAAGTTCTTTTACACTTTAAATTCACACTATCCATGTAATTCCTTTTAGAAGGTTTGTTCCAAGATTTTAAAACAATCTTTTTGGCAGCTGAAAACAAGGACCATACATCTTCATAACAAATTATTTTTCTTTGGTACAATCTCTCCTGAATAATTTTAAGAATTATTGGACAATGATCGGAAGCAATTCTTGTCAAGTGTCTTACCACTAGATTCTGAATTACCTTTAAGGATTTTGAATTTAAGAGACATCTATCCAATCTCTCAAGAATGCGAGCATTTCCACTTTTGTTATTGCACCATGTAAATTTGGGGCCTATAATTCCCACATCATGAAGGTCATTCCTTGCCATAAATGCAGCCATTTCTTGTGGACCTTGAGAAAAGGAGAACTTCTTTCCACCTCTCTTTTCTTCTTGTGAAAGAATGCAATTAAAATTCCCTCCCACTACCATAGGGATATTTTTATTGCTATTCTCTTCTAAAACTTCTCATAAATTTCTTCTCAAATTTGAATTTTTGTTGCCATAAATAGTAGAGATCAACCACTTATTATTATTGAAAAGACTTAACTCCCCAGTCACACATTGGGGATAAGCTTCTATGAGATTAAAATTTGTAATGTTGTTTTTCCAAAAAATCATAATACCTCCCGAAGCTCCAACCGAGGGATAGAGGAAATAATCCCAAACATTACCCAAGCATTTATTTACTTCATATCTTTCAAATGAAGAAATTTTTGTTTCAACCACTCCAACAAAGAAGATATCCCGATCTTTCACAAAATCTTTTAAATAAAGGGAGGCTTCCCTCTTATTAGCCCCCCTACAATTCCAAAAGGCAAGGGAAGTCATTTTGATAAAGGTGGGGAAGGGCCCCCACATTTACCTTTAAGAAATGCATCATATTTTTTTGATCTAGTTGAATTGCTCAATGGCCCCAAGTGTTTAAGCTCTTTCAAGAGTTTCTGTTTTTGGTTAGTAGGAACAGCCTTTTCTATAATACCTCCATCCACTTCATTCTGAATCACCTCACTTTTGCCTTCTTTCTTTATTCTATTCATCCTAGCATTTGTAACCACTTCTTTATCAGCAATTATTATCTCTTTTATTAGTTCCCCTTCTTTTATATCCTCCATGCCAATTTCAATTTTATTATTCCTATTTTCCTTTTACTCTTCATCAACAAAAAGAAGTAATGAGAACATATTACAATTGACATTAGTTACAGGAACATCCACTGTTGTACCACTTTCAGCTGCCCAAGTATTTCTGATCACATCATTTTGATCCAGCTTTTCTGCAGAGTTTGTATCCAAATTTTTCTGAACATTGAATTCCTTTGATTGATAGGGAGCACTTGAGTTCGCAGATAATCCCAAAGGATCTATCTGAGTTCGCAAGCAACCCTTCCCATAATTGATAGTTAGATTATTCTATAAAATACCCTGATCCGAGCAAAATATGCTACTGTTATCCAGGTTATTAAGATCCACTGGAACATTGCCTTGTTCCAATTTTTAGATAACGCTCCTTCCAAATTAACAATTCCCTTCTCTAGTTGATTTGCCACCTCATCTAGAGTCCTTGGGGGTTCCAGATTAGAGCTTTTACTACAGTCATTATCCATACCAACCTTTTCTTTCTGTTCCTTATTACTAGGAAGTACATATTTAATAACAAATCTGGTAGTATTTGATTTGATTGTGTTGTTTCCCATTTTGAAATTTCTTCT
>NW_021363863.1:0-477 GCF_001605985.2 Dendrobium catenatum | reverse complement strand
ATTATAGGATGCCCTAGCCGCCTCCTCCCTTCCCGCCTCCTTTGCTTGCCTCTCTCCCGTCTGTAACCACCGGCCTTTTGCCGGTGGTTCTAGCCGCCTTCTTCTCCACGCTTCCTCTGCTTGCTGCTTGCCTTTCTTCCGTCTAGTACCACCGGCCTTTTGCCGGTGGTCTTCATGGACCTCCAAGACACCACCTTGTTTCCTCCCATGGCTCAGGCCTCCACGTCTGCTGTTCCTTCCTCCTCTCGCATATTAGATCGTCTCTGGTCTAATATTATCGCTGCTCCTGCTCCTTCTGCGCCGCATATACCTGTTTCTCTCATGGAAACTCCGGAAGAAGTTATTCCATTTGACGCTGATTTCACTGGTCCGGCTGCGGCTGAGTGGAACCTTTGCTTGGTGGGATACTCGATCGGTAAGCGTCCCTTCTATGAGGCTCTTAAAGAAACTGCTATAAGGATTTGGAAACTCAAAGGT
>NW_021363862.1:0-313 GCF_001605985.2 Dendrobium catenatum | reverse complement strand
TTTCTGCCCCCGAACCGGTCCCGCTTGGACCGGCTGGACCGGTCCAGTGGACCGGTCTAACATATTACTTGCCCACTTCATTTAATTTTTTGCTAAATTGGAAACATGTTGGACTTGCTGAAATTTTATTTATTTATTTGTAGGTTATGCATTTCCTTACAATACTTATTGTTGCATGTAGCATGTGACAAGGGGGGAAGGAGGGTGGCATTGAGTTGGTGTAGTTGGCTAGTTTCTCTTCCTCCTCCCCTCTCTCCATTAGCCTCCACTTTTTTGGTTTTTTTTTTCTTAAGTAGGAAATTGATGAATTTCT
>NW_021363861.1:0-2716 GCF_001605985.2 Dendrobium catenatum | reverse complement strand
TTTCAAAAACCCTCAACAAAATGTTATTTTGTATGACTAATTCCTCCCTTTGTCATTTTTGTCTCAAAAAAATATACTTTATGCAATTGTTCACCTTTTTTGTCAAGGTTGTATATTTTCGGGCAAAAAGTTTCTTGATAGATTGAACTAAATTTTATTATTTTTTTGAGTACCTAATATTAATAGAAATTGAAAATAGCAAACTACAACAACCATGTACGCTAGAAACTTTGAACCATCCTCGACCTCCTATATACAAAAAAAATACATCAGATTATCATTTGAACCACCAACCATGTAGTAGAATTTTAAACAACAAATATAATTTAGAAAATAGCAAATTCGGAGTTAAAAGACATGAATTGTTATACCGTACATGAAACTGTCGAAGCCCTTTCCTTCCATATTAAAGTGAGATTGATTGCAATGTCTGAGGTAAGACGTAACAATTCAGTGATTTGGAGAGTCGAGCGAGACTAATGGGTCGGGTCAACGATGAAGATGACCGATGTGCGGCTTATTGCGATGCCCTAGAGTTGGAGTGATTATTCCGTCAGGTTACCAAATGCATCCGGAAACCAATACCAAAACGCCACGTCGCTAAAGTGCTCGGTACAGCCTGCTCGGTATTGCTCGGTATGCTCGGTATTGCTCGGTATTTTCACCGGATGGAATAATTTTTCCTAGAGTTGAGTGGTGGTGATGAATGACATGTGATGGTTTGAGAGAGGGATGGAGGCGCCAGAGATGAAATGAGAGTAGGGTGTGCAACGTTCTCGAGTTGAAGCCGAGACCAGATATGAGAGATAGGATGAGAACTTGGTGTACATCTTTCTCAAGTTGAATTTGAGATGAGATGCACAAAATCAAGATGTGAGCTTCAGCTTGACTGATTCTAGATGCTCTAATAGTCTAATAAATTTTAATTCGGATAAAAAATACTAAAAATATAATCAATAATATAAATATTACATTTAGACTCTAAATTATAAAACTAAAATAGCACATGTTATAAGGGCTTTGTGCCATGCAACTTTGCATGACGTAAATAGGGCTAGCTCCTCCGTACTGCGCAAAGTAAATGGCATGGAGGGTGCGCCGTGCCTCACCGTGTGCCATGATGTGCGCTATTTTATGGTATTGACAAAACGTAAAGACAATTGTGAATATGGAATCTTCCAGCTGCTGTGGAAGAGTAGTATGGAAAAAAAGAATAATGTTTGGTAGTTCAATGATTAGAACATAAGTTTTTATTATTCAACCTAATCGATAACTAGGGAGAGTTAAGGAACAACATGAGAGAAGATATAGGGATTGATAGTGGTTTGGCTTTGGTAGCTTGTGTTTCCTTTTTAGAAAAGGATCAATACTTTCTTAATTATTGAAAATAAACACGAATACTAAATGTGCTAAATGTGAAGAGCAAGGCGTTTTTTATGTGGCTAGATCATGGTTGTGCTCTATGATGGTCTTATCATGACCTACTGAGAAACTATGCAGGCGTTTCATTGGGAATGCCAACATGAAATTGCTGTTTTAATTTAGATGTCGACACTTCAAGTTAAGCGGGATTTGAGTAAAATGCACTAATACTGATTTAATAATAGTGAATGCATTGAATTCATGTTGCTTGTAGTTGCATTTTGGAATGTTGCTTGTTGAATTGTATGTGTGGATGAGAAGAAATCCTAGTGGATTGGTAGTTCTAGGGCAGAACCGTAGATCTGTGTATACCTGAGTGTAATAATTATCTTGCGTTAAAGAATTGTTTGGCTAGAGGATTGTTATACATTTTTTAATCTTTTAGATGTTTTCGTAGCGGCTCTAAATTTAATCATTGGAATGAAATTTCAAATTTGATTTTTTAAATTTGAAAACACTAATTTGGTTTAAATCTACTTAGAAAATTGAGGAAGCATTATTTGATCATCTTTCGGTAGTCTTTGATTGTTAGTTTCAGTGATTGCAAACTTATGTTTACTAGTTTGTTAGAGATCTCCCCTCCTCCGGTGTACATCTCAGTTGATAGATCTCTAGGGCAAAATAATTTTATCGGGATCTCTCTATCAAATCATTTTGACATTCTTCTAAATGGGAAAATTATTCAGGTAACAAGAGAGTGCTTGGACAGAGCAATATCAATTTGTGCACCGGGAGTGAATTACAACAGAATTGGCAAGACAATAAAGTATCTTCCTACACCCATTTCTCCTCAGTTTTGCAAATTCACCTGGGTAGAAATGATAATTTTGATTTGCTTTTGCTATTGATGGACATTCATACATTATAATATTTGCCAATTTATATAATCTTAAATTTTCAGACACCGCAATTGTGTCTAAATAAGGGAAAGTTTAGCTAAATCTACACGAGCAGATATTTATGTTTATGTTTAATAAACAAAAGCCATGACACATTTTAATGAAAATTTTGAAAACAATATTTTAGGCAGCTTCTTAGTAAAATGATTTTATAAATTTTAGATTTCTTATCTAATTTATTGATTAATTAATTATTTTAGTTATACATTTATTAAGATTCTGATATTTTGTTATTGTTATATTAAGTTCATAATATCATTTAGCAGATATCAATATTATGTTAGTTTTTTATCAAACAAACAATACTGTTAGAACACTAAATAGCCTCAACATGATTTATCAAAATGTCACCCTCTTTATGATTTAGAGCATATATATATATATATATATATATT
>NW_021363860.1:0-910 GCF_001605985.2 Dendrobium catenatum | reverse complement strand
CGTCAGCACGTGGTTACAGCCGTTGGATCACCTACGCAATGAAATGGATGACTGGGATAAAATCCCGCGGTCTGATCTCTCGTGTAGAGATCAAATGGTGGGATTTCGATCCCGCGGTTTCTGATCGACGGTCCAGATGGCGCCGGACCAAAAAGTCAGCCGTTTGATCAAAGGTCGGTTTGAGAATGCCGCAATATAGCTTGATCTGGACCGTTGATCTTGCGATCAACGGTCCAAAAAATGCATAACTCATGCACGTCCGGACCTTAAGCCCTGATCAAAAACATGGCTCGTTCTCTTGATTAGCTCAACCATTTGACTTGAAATTTTAAACATAAATTACCCTAGTGAAGAGCATTAATGGGGATATATTATTAAGGTTTTAAAAGCGCTTATTGAAAAGCTAATTTGAACTAAGTGAATCTACCAAGGGTTTGAGTTTTAAGAAAATCTAACCGATAGATTTTTGATTTTTTTGATTCGGTTGCAGTTGTACACTATCCACGCTCCAATTTATAGAAGACACATCGAGGTATTGATGCTTGGATCAGCTACAAACCAGCTTGGATGGAGTTCTGCTTAAGGTCGCCGGAATCTGGTCGCCGGCGTCCTTAAACTGGTAGATCTCGACTGGAATCATGGAGGGAGATCTGGAGAGCTTAAATGATCAAGGAGCCCGGGTGGAGAGGCCCTTGATAATGAGAGACTAGGGCTAGAAAAATCACCACTCAATATAGGGTTTACACCCTATTCAAACGTCCCCAAGCCAAATGGATGGCTGGGATTTATTGGGAGAGCCCTTGGATGTTTGCCACCTGCCCCTGGGGTGGTTGGAGGCAGAAGGAGTCAAGGACAAGAGGACAAGCCAAGTGAAAAGTGAGCTTTG
This sequence comes from Dendrobium catenatum, assembly GCF_001605985.2. Taxonomy (NCBI): domain Eukaryota; kingdom Viridiplantae; phylum Streptophyta; class Magnoliopsida; order Asparagales; family Orchidaceae; genus Dendrobium; species Dendrobium catenatum. Next base: position 24 of record NW_021363860.1, on the reverse strand, counting down.
TCCTCATATGAGCAAGTGGGTTTG
>NW_021363859.1:0-214 GCF_001605985.2 Dendrobium catenatum | reverse complement strand
AAAGGGCCGATAGGATATAACTTAATGAGGACCTTGAGATCAATTGAGAGATGACAACATCAAACTTAAGTTAGAATCCCATAGGAACATCAATACATTATATTTATATCAATGTAATGATGCAAATGAGCATTATTATAAGCCATTTGCAAATATATAGGCTAAATATAGGAATGCCTCCATATATTGGAATACTTTTTAGAGTTTTAGATTT
>NW_021363858.1:0-463 GCF_001605985.2 Dendrobium catenatum | reverse complement strand
AAAAAATTTAAGGATGAATCAGAGAGCAAAACATATCTAATCAATTATACAAATCGAATCTTAGAAAATATGAATTCATTTTATAAGCTGAAAATAAAAGCTCTCGAGGATAATAGGATACCGCCCAAACTTGAAAATTTTATAAATTCTAAATTTTATCCTAAATATATAGAATCCCTTAGAAGACAAATAAATGGTAGAAGACTTAGGTATACTTTTCCTAATATTAAATGTAATAATTATGGATTATTTTGACATATAGCACACACCTGTACTTTGAAGATGAAATTTAATTTGGTGTGGAGACCTAAGATGCATAAACCTAGACATATCATACATGCATATGATTATAAATTACTAAAAGGAGAACTCAAACTTGTTTGGGTTCTCAGGTCTAACATTTGATATTTTTACAGGGTCGCTCTTACACAAGACCTTGTGAGAGCATATGGTACATGGACAG
>NW_021363857.1:0-1123 GCF_001605985.2 Dendrobium catenatum | reverse complement strand
GAAAATATTTTTGATTCTGATTAGTTTTTGTATTTAGAATTATAGTTTTTTGTAATATAGAATTTTAGTTTTTGTAATTTAAAATTGTAGAATTATAATTTTTGTAATATTTCTAAGTATTTTTTATATTTATAGAATTGTATTTTTTAAAAAAAAGAAGTTAGTAAACATATTATTCTCTTGCTTAACATCTCTTGTGAAATCTATTTTGAATGTTAATCATTATTATTTATTCTATAATTATCTATATTTGTATTTCATTACTATGTATTCTATAATTCTATTATTCTTTATGTTTTTTATATGTTATAATGATTTACTAATTGCTTCTTTTAATGTAGATGACTTTAGATGCAATCCTCTTCGTAGATCCTTCACCTCAAAGTTTTATCAAAAAAAGATGAGTGTTGAACCTAACATACCTAGACAGCTTGATGAAAGTGAGGGGTAGAGATTAGTTCCACCAGCTATACCATCACCACCACCACCTAGGAGTCAGCAATAGTCCCCTAGTTAGTAGGATCAGGGCTAGTCAGATCCACCAATTATTGGTGTACCACCACCCTTTTCTGGGTACTTCCCTTCTCCATCGATGAGTCCTCAATTTTCCTCTCCATATCAGACACATGCAGCTCCATTTTATCAATATACCCCCTTCTAGCATCACAAATTGGTCCATCCTCCATCCCTTATCCTCCTTACCCCCACCCATATTATTACCCATATCAAGTGTAGCCAGAACATGGTGGGTAATCATACCAGCAGAGGTTGGTGTTGGGGATCCTATAACTGTAGTAGATAAGCGTCAATACATTGAGCATAAGGGTGATACGTAAGTTCAATTTACTTTGTTAAGTTTATTGTAATTTTATATATTATATGTTATTGACAAAAAAATTAACCTACAGCTTTAATTCTTCAAGGCCACCTACCCATAAGATTCAGGATATCATAAGGAGCAAATATGATGCTCCTTACTTATCATAAAAGAATATCCCAAAGGAAATTGGAGATATGTGGTTTAGAGAATTTCAGGTATATTTATTTGGCAAAAATTAAAATATTTAATTTAATTTGTATTAATATTTTTTGTTATGCCTATATTTTTTTATAGAAAGATTTT
>NW_021363856.1:0-1022 GCF_001605985.2 Dendrobium catenatum | reverse complement strand
CTAGTTGAATTGATTTCTTCCTACCAGTGTCTCTTTCTGGTTGATCCTATTTCAAAGAATCTAGGGCAGCTAAAGCAACTAATCGACTTTCTCTGTTAGCCGAGGGAGAGAAAAACTAGGTCATGAGGAAAGCAAAAGATCTTCAACCTGCTGATGCTGAGGAAGACAAAGATGCTTATGGTGCCAACCAATAGACAGAAGACCGAGTCAAGCCATTAGTATAGATTACCGAACGGGAATGGAATAAAGGAATGTATGGGCAGTAAGAACTGATTACGGGATTTCCTTACCTAATATCTTCTATCTTATCCTGACCCTCATACCTGAGCCCTTACAGTCGAGCTTGAAGTACAGATCTTCCAGTACTTGATCTTCTGTATCTGGGATGAATGGAAATGTCATTATTGACTTGAAGTTTACTTTACTTTAGTCAGAGAATAGGCATAGAATGCAACTGTGGGGATACCTTAAACAATGTCATGCATTGACTTCTCTCGGGACTATCGAACCCTAGTTCAATCCTGGAAGGAGGGCGGTAACTGGTGGTGATGCTAACTTCTTTTCAGGACATGAGAATAAGGTCTTTCTTTCCACGCTGAAAGCTTTCAAGTTGAAAGAGCTCAGGCTTGCTTTTTCAGGTGTTCCCCCCCTTAGAAGGTGGAAAGAACTCCAGTGAGGAAGTCAAGGCGCTAAACATAAATGCGCGAAGGAGAGATTGCGCTATCAATTATGAAGATAAGAGGTATAATTATTAAGAAACACGATATTTTATCACGAACACGATTACTAATATTATTAGAAACCGATATCCGACATCTAATCAATGGTAGCACTAGAAACAGCTGATCTAATATGCGGCTGATAATACGAAATTGGCTTCTTCCCCCAACTACCATTGAAATTGGTGTTTTCCTGGAAAAGCAAACCATAGGGAGGAATTCTGTTATTGGTGTTACTAATCCTAATCCCAAAGAATAGGAGATAGGCTCGACCTTTGTACTATTAGCTCGAGCAAGGCGAGA
>NW_021363855.1:0-256 GCF_001605985.2 Dendrobium catenatum | reverse complement strand
GTTTCTTATAGGCGCAAGCCCCTATAGTTAATTACCCATCTCAATCATGAGAGAGAACTTTTGATTAAGGCTAGTCGTCAATCAGATTCGTATAGAAATACGTGCATCTGGCATATAGTAGTAGCATAGGTTTGGATATTGAAAATTGGGTTTGAATTTGGGTATTTGAAAAGTTTGGAAAATTTGGAGATTGGAAAAATTGATATTTAAAATAGAAACTTCACCATCTTGCACTTAAAGCAGATGGTGGGGGAAT
>NW_021363854.1:0-798 GCF_001605985.2 Dendrobium catenatum | reverse complement strand
ATGAGAGCTTCTAAAAAATTAACTTATTTTGTTACATATACTATCTATCGTGAATTCTTGAAATCACTAAATAGCAAAGAGATAGATTTTGTGGTTAGTGAATTGATATTTTAATACTTTTTGTAGAAAAAAATATTAGAGTATGTAAACGGAGAATACTTCACATATATGGGTGATATCAAACCTCTTTTAGAATCACATCATTTAAAAGGAGATCACTTCTTACATATATATAATTCGATACTTCAAGAGAGAAAAATATTAGAATTAATTTGTATAGAGAGATACTTATACAAGATATCACAGAACCTTTTTTAGGAGAAACACTATAGAAAAATGATTGATTTTTTATGTACTTATCCACCAAAATCGACCATTTTATGTGTAAAAAGTTAATTTCCAACAGTTTTTTTATGGATTTTTTTTTTCATCGGTAAAACATGCGTAGGAAAATATTTATTGAGAAAAAATTTTCAATGATTTTTTCACAGAAAATAGAAAGGCCCTTCAACTGACGAACAAAATCCCATCGAAAAATTTGAGATCAACAAAACTTTCACCATAAATATGTTGGAAGTTTTTGCGAGAAATTTCTACCATAATTTATGTCAGAATTTTTTTGCAAAAATTTCTGCCAAAAGTTTTTGACCAAATTAAAATTTCTAGGTTTTTCCACTAGAAAAAACATTGTTTTCTGTATATGGAAGATTTTAGACAGGAAATCCATTGTAAATCTGTAGTAAATACTGATACGGCATCGAAAAATCATCTTGATCGGGCACGAATCTCGAGGCAAAA
>NW_021363853.1:0-606 GCF_001605985.2 Dendrobium catenatum | reverse complement strand
TTTAGATGCAATTAGAGCCGGTTTGAAGCAAGACCCATGATCCCTCTCCCTCATATTTCGGAAAAACTGCTCTTCTATTCGAAAAGAACCGTCGCCTCTCCCTGCAGTTTGTGAATTAGCCCCCTCTCCTGGGCAGTTCGCAAGAAGTCCTCAACCTCCCCGTCTGCTCCCAGGTCCGAACGCCCCCCATCTCTCTGGCTGTTCGGAAGAAGGCTGTAAGGTCCCGGTGAGCAGCTCTCCGTCGCTCTCTATTCGCACAATCCAGGCCGAAATCCACCTGCTCCTCTTGCATTCGCACACACAGAAGACTCGCCTCTTCCTACTCTGATTCGCGAAATCTCACAGCCCGTCGCTCCTCCCTGTTCGCAAGCCTTGTATCCATATCCTTCAGCCCTAACCAAAGCCCTTACTTGCATCAGTAGCCTCATCCGTTCTGTCCCAGAGAAGGTGAACAAAGAAATCTGATGTTGTCCGATCTCGAGCCCTAGAGACCTCAAACAAATCCTTCTCTGCTGCGATTTGTTTGATCAGAGGTAACTAAAAGTAGTAAACCTTCTTCTTGATTCTAACCTTCTTCTTCATTATATCAATCATCAAAAGATCAAG
>NW_021363852.1:0-668 GCF_001605985.2 Dendrobium catenatum | reverse complement strand
TTGAGTGAATTGAACGGCCTAGGCAAGGGTACTTATAAGAAATTTTGGAAATCGTACAGTACGATCTGGGATCGTATAGTACGATAGCCAATTAATATTATGACCTATCGTTTCAGGAAAAGGCAGTCAAATCGTACAGTACGATAGGTATCGTATAGTATGATCAGGCAAATTTCGATCGTCCCGAGGCCTCAGTACGACTTTTGACCAAAAGATTCGTACTGTACGAACAGGTCTATCGTACAGTACGATAAATAATAAATATCGTACCAAACAGCTTTAACTCAAATTTATCCTTTATGCTGATGTGGATCGTACCGTACGAAACGGATGTATCGTACAGTACGATACTCAATAATGTCGTACCAACCGAATTTAATTCATCCTAATCCGTTGCTGATGTGGATCATATTGTACGAAGAGGAGATATTGTACAATACGGTGGGCAATTATACGGGAAGATTATCATACAGTACGATTAACAGAGCCGAAATTTGCTTGTTGGTGGACATTGAGATGTATCGTACAGTACGATGTAGGTCGTACAGTACGATGAACAGTCAATATAGAGTTTTGGTGTGGTGAGTGTGTGGTGATCAGGAGCAGTCCTAATTTTATTTTTTTTTATGCATTTATATCTATAACACCTAATCTAGTCCTCAAGGTGC
>NW_021363851.1:0-266 GCF_001605985.2 Dendrobium catenatum | reverse complement strand
AAAAATGTAAAGCATGCAAATAGCAACTATCTTAACATGAGCAGCTTTTCCCATGTCACTTATTCTGAAAGCTTTCCAACTACTTGTAAATATCTAAACAAGTTTTCATCATATCTTAAGGCATATTAAGGGATGAAAAGATTATTTTTTGGTGATTGGAATCAAAACAAAATATAACTAAAAACCTAAAGCATTCCTCAATGAGATTTGGGAGACCAACTAAATCTTAAAGAATGCTAAATATCTAAGTGTGTCTGGTACCCATC
>NW_021363850.1:0-229 GCF_001605985.2 Dendrobium catenatum | reverse complement strand
AAAGAAAAATAAAACACACTAAAAATTAATAAAAAAATAAAAGCAAAAGCAAGTAAAAAGATCAAGTTTCATGCATTTATATCAATGACACCCAATCTGATCCTTAAAGAACTGAAAGTTTCGAGGGCCAGTGGTTTACTAAAGATGTCAGCCAATTGATTCTCAGTTGTCACATGGTGTAACTCAGTGTCCCCCTTAGTCACATGATCTCTAATGAAGTGATGCCTAA
>NW_021363849.1:0-351 GCF_001605985.2 Dendrobium catenatum | reverse complement strand
ATATTATTGGGTTCATTTGGGACGATTATAATTTTTTTATAAATTGTGATATAAAACTACCGTGAATAAAATAAATTTTTTTAAAAAGTTATTGTAAGAAGCAGCTTACTCGCATGAAAATTCCTTAAAAACAACGACAAAAAATAACCAAATAGAAACTATAATTATTGGTTGAAAAGCAAAACAATAAGAAAGTTATCCCCGATGAAGATAGTAAATATCTCAAAATAAAATAGGATTAATTATTCTCTCCGTATGCAAAATATCATCCTGAGATCAGCGAGAATGCACCACGTCACCCCTTCTATGTGTATCGCGGCTCGGTACTGCTCAGTACTACTCGGTACTGCG
>NW_021363848.1:0-243 GCF_001605985.2 Dendrobium catenatum | reverse complement strand
AAATATGAGAATAAAATTGCTTGATTTAAGTGCATGCAGAAGGGTATAAACTTATAATGCTAACCGGGAGTTTTTCTTCAACAGTTCCACAGGTGAAGCAGTCAAAGATTCATTTCAGGCATAGATTTATATAAAATTAGGTATCTTCCTCAGCCCTGAAGACCTACAATACCCCCAAACTACATTCACAAAGATCAAATAACCTAAATTTCTCAATTTGGCATCCTATAATTTGCTCTTCCC
>NW_021363847.1:0-278 GCF_001605985.2 Dendrobium catenatum | reverse complement strand
TTCTTCGTATAGACGACATCCAGAGTACGAATTGGACAATTCCTTTTTCATCCTAATGAATTTAAATGTTTTTCTGAACTGATCATATTATATGATATGTTGTTCATACAAACAAAGACCAGTGTACAAATTGGACGGGTCCCTTTTCATCCTGATGAATCCCAAAGTTTTTTGAATTGATCATATTGTACAATCACTTTGTCATACAAAAATATTCAAAGTACGAATTGGATGGGTCCCTTTTCATCCCAATGAATGTTTTTTTTTTTTTTTTGAAC
>NW_021363846.1:0-217 GCF_001605985.2 Dendrobium catenatum | reverse complement strand
TATTGAATAAAATAAAATTAAAATATAAATATAAATATATTATATATTGATTTTAAATTTCTAGTCATTTATATTAGTTTTTCAATTTGTTTTAAAATGTTGGGATATACACAACCTATATCACCAATTTCATTTATGTCTAAATTTCTTAGTAAAAAAACATCTAAATGCTGAATATCCTCAGGACCTTAGCTTGAAGCTTGATTCGTATCATTAT
>NW_021363845.1:0-283 GCF_001605985.2 Dendrobium catenatum | reverse complement strand
ATAAGGAGATCATATAAAATTTATACTGATCATACGGAACGATATCAGTTCGTACGGGACGATATCAGTTCGTATGGGACAATCAGACAGTTATCTCCTATTAAGATCACATGGAACGAATAGGAACTGGCCAGAAAAATTTTCTTAGTCCTATTCGTCCAGGATGAATTTAAAAATCATCCGGGACGATTTGTTCTCTGTAAAATTTTCGTCCAGATGAAATTAAATTATCATACATGACGATTTTCTCTCTGTAAGATTTTCGTCCAGACGAAATTAAATA
>NW_021363844.1:0-257 GCF_001605985.2 Dendrobium catenatum | reverse complement strand
AAGCAGTTAACACATCTTGTTATGTGTTGAATAGGGTGAATATTAGAGCCAAATTAGAGAAGACACCCTATGTGATCCTTAAGGGTAGAACACCCAATCTTTCCCATCTTCATGTCTTTGGGTGTAAGGTTTTCATTCACAATAATGGGAAGTCTCACTTGGGAAAATTTGATCCTAAATCTGATGAAGGAGTAGGAGAAGTCACCCAAGGAGTAGTAATTTTTGATGAAAGGGGTGAACCTTCACACACTTTTCCT
>NW_021363843.1:0-283 GCF_001605985.2 Dendrobium catenatum | reverse complement strand
AATGCATAAAAACATATTTCTCTTTTTACATAACATCTGCCAACTAATCAACTTCTTAGAAGTGCAAAACAACACATGAAAGCACTAAACTCATAGGAGAAACATCACAATGGTAAATACAAAAACTTATAAGAAATAATAAGAAATCATAAGAAACAACAAAATCACATAAGTAAATCTATTAATCAGAGGGGCCTTGATCTCGAGGAGGTGGTGGATTGAACATTAAAAAGTAACTACTGGTCGTATTTACATTCATTTTAACCTAGTCAAATTGCCCTTG
>NW_021363842.1:0-1095 GCF_001605985.2 Dendrobium catenatum | reverse complement strand
GAAGCTCTTCTATTTAAGAGCTCTTGTTCAACATTTTGGAAGACCTTTTACTGCTGCCTTGACCTGAGAAGGCCCTGAGGAGAGAAAGAGAGAGAGGCAGAGAGAGAGAATCTTGTGAGGGGGAGCTTGTGAGGGGTTTCACAAGGGTTTCTTCAAGGATCACTCTGTTTCTTCTTCATCTAGAGTTTCTCATCCGTGGAAGCGTCGGTAGAGGTAAGGAGTCAGCTTTTGGTTGTGGTTCTCTGCCAGCTTCAGGAGGAAGCAAAAAGAGATAGGTTCTCTGCCTTGCCAGGCTGGCAAAAAGGAGGTTCTTGTGAAGTCTTCTCCGCCTAGCTGTGGGGGCTAAAGGAGAGTCACGATTGTAGTGCAATACTCGGAGGGTGCCTCCGGGGAGTGGACGTAGGTCGAGTTGACCGAACCACTATAAATTTCTGTATTCTTATTTTCTTGCTTCCGCACTTTAATTTTCACATTTATTTTTGTGGTGTGATTTTGGTTTATGTGATTTTTATTCTTTGTGAAAAGAAATTTTTAAAATACCAATTCACCCCCACCCCCTCTTGGTTAGCTTGGGCCAGTTCTATAGGGCTTAACATCCCTAATGAACTTTCACTAATATCCTTAATGGAATGAAAGGTGGACTTCACCTATTTTTCTAATTGACATGCATCACACAGGTGATCCTTAGTAAAGTCTTGTTTAGGTATTTTTCTAACCAATTCTTTTTTGCATAATTTTCCTAAGGTTTTTCATTCTTGCAAGACAAAGTGTTTTATGCTATAACCATGATTCATCAGTAACTTTCTTGAGACAAAAAGCATTATAAGATTTAATAAAATTCAAATCAAGCATTTACACCTTTTTTACCCTATTTTCATTAAATACATTAATTCCATTTTAGCTTATTATGCAGCTAGTTGGAAAAAATTTTATAGTATAACTTTTGTCACATAGCTGACTAATACTTAACAAGTTAAGATTTGAGCCTTCTACCAATAATAGATTTTCAATAAAAAATTGTTCAATTTTCCAATCATACATGTGCCAATAACTTTTCTAGTGGTATTGTCCCCACTATAATCTTGCCTCTATTCC
>NW_021363841.1:0-245 GCF_001605985.2 Dendrobium catenatum | reverse complement strand
GGTAGGTTCCTTCCTTTTAGGGACCATAAATCCTACTTATCTGCGTCATAGGATGACGCCACCTCCATCTTTCTCTCACACATGTGATTGATTGCTTATCTTTCTTTCTCCAGTTTCTCTCTAGTACCCTAGAGCCTCCGAGTGCTGGTATGAGCCACGCATGTTGATTCAGCCCTTCGAACGTTTCTTCCTTTTGGATAGGATTTTTTAGTCTATACCCATGTGCCAATCCCACTTTAGGAGAG
>NW_021363840.1:0-301 GCF_001605985.2 Dendrobium catenatum | reverse complement strand
TGAACATCAGGACTTGAGTCAGACTTGAACAATAAAATACCCGTCGCATTCAACACGTCTCACCCACAAATGACTACAGACCACCTGAGATTGGTGAAAGGTGGTTTCAATGCAAAAGCAATGGCTCTCCTACGAATACTATTAGGATGTCGTAGCGGATACAACTGATCTCCAGCAAATGAATACTTGTTGATAACAACAGTGTGTATGTCGTATGTACAACAAGCCACTGTGGACACAAGTACATCTCCTACGATGATTCCAACGAGGTCAAATGAACTATATTGGAAAACAACAGTAG
>NW_021363839.1:0-232 GCF_001605985.2 Dendrobium catenatum | reverse complement strand
AAACAAAGACTTCCTAAATTGATTATGACGGTTGATTATTTCTGAATTGAGATTATCGTCCTGGCCGATACAAGTATCGTCCAGGCCGATCTGTTGACGGCTGCCTTAATGAGGATGCCCTGATTAGGGTTTCTATTTTTAGACCGATCGGCCAGGTCAATAGGACGATTGTCCAGGCCGATGTTACCAAAAATAAAAATCCTAAAGGGAACAACATGAAAACTTCTATGTT
>NW_021363838.1:0-267 GCF_001605985.2 Dendrobium catenatum | reverse complement strand
TTTATCATTTTAAGAATTTTTTGTTTTCTCACTTGATTAGGAAATGTTTTTTGTGTTTTGTTTTTCGCTCCTCCTATTTTATTGATAATGTCAGAGGGGGGGAGAATATTCTGTTGAATTTGTCTCCTTCTTTTCAAAAAATTTAAAACAACAAAAAAACTTTTATCTCCCCTATTTTTTTTAAAAATGTGTGTTATTCTAGTAACGGGGAGATTAGGTGAAAATATTCTTTTTTTGAAAATTCAAATTGAAATTGTTTGCCATCAT
>NW_021363837.1:0-220 GCF_001605985.2 Dendrobium catenatum | reverse complement strand
ATTTCCGACCCGTTTACCTAACCAGGTCGGGTTAGGGTCGACCAGTTTGAACCCGGGTCAATTCCGGGTTCGACCCGAACCCGAACCGTGACCCGATATTGACACCCCTACTATTAATGCTATGATCTTTATCTCTAGCCATGTTTCCTGACATCAAGTAATTTAATAAAAGGGACCAAATTTAGGCTCAATATCTATCTTTGGATGGGTTGTCTAAGTA
>NW_021363836.1:0-247 GCF_001605985.2 Dendrobium catenatum | reverse complement strand
GTACGATCCATAATAAATATCGTACCAAAGGGAGATAGAATTACATTAGAGATCACGTTGCAAAGGGAGATATATAATTGCATCACATCGCTACAGGAGATCAACTAGCTGACATATTCACAAAACCTCTAGCTTTCGACACCTTTAGCATCTTAAGGACTAGATTAGGTGTCATAGATATAACTGCATTAAAAAAAAATAAAAACAAAAAAAAAATTTAAATAGGGCTGCTCCTGATCATCACACA
>NW_021363835.1:0-2499 GCF_001605985.2 Dendrobium catenatum | reverse complement strand
AACTCTTATCACAAATCTTCAAATTTACTTGACATTTATGATTAGCTTTCATATGATTCCCATTAGGCATCAAAACTGATAGAGACTTCAAAATAAAGGTAGGAAGCAATTTAGCAGATCTAACAAATCCTTCAGAAACAAAGGAGTGTGACGCTGCAGTATCAAACAGAATTCTAACGGGTCTATCGCACATTAAGATTGCCCCTAAACATGAGAAGTTACAAAATTCATTTACAAAACATGTTATTCATTGATTGGTTCATTTCATTTTCAATTTCAATTTCATAAAAAAAAAATTCATTGCAATTAAATAAACTACGCACCTGTAACCACATCAGGAGACCCCTTAGCTTCTTGCTGGGACAATCCATAGACTTGTGGCTGAACATTCTGACGAGTCTGACCTTGAGAAGGAACAGAAGCAGTAGACTCCACAGCTCTTGGTCTACCAGCAGTCCTTTGAGTATTGTTGCCTGACCTCACATCTATAGCAGATCGCTGACCCAAAAGAGGATAAGACTTTGCCATGTGCCCAGGTTGATGGCACCAGTAACTAGTATTAGTGCCTGAGAGGCACTCTCCCTTATGCACTCGCCCACATTTACTGCACAATGTAACAGTTGAAGCACTGCTATCAGAACCATTGAATCTGGGCTTCTTCTAAGTAGAAACCCCTGACTGGGAAGACTTAGTCATCTGGGAAAGCTTTGGCCTGCCCTCCATCTTTCTCTTCTGAAATTCCCTCCTCTTTTGAGTTGCCAGCATATCCATTTCTATCCTTTTTGCTCTCTCCACTAAGACAGAGTAATTCTTAATTCCAAAAGGAATGAGAGGCTCTCTAATCACATCTTTCAATCCATTCAGGAATCGGTTGCACTTCTCTTCAGCATCAGGTATCAGGTGTGGGGCATGCCTGGATAACATCGTGAACTCTGCCTTATACTGAGAAACAGATCTGTCTCCCTGAACCAATCTGTTGAACTTGTCCTGCATCTGTCTCCTGGTTGACTTAGGTACATACCAGTCTCTGAATACCTTCACAAACTCCTCCCAGTAGACTTGACTGCTTGGTCTTCCTCCAAATGTTTGTTCTAACTGACTCCTCCACCACCTCTCAGCCTCGCCATCAAATGCATAAGCCGCCAATGTCACCCTCCTTTCCTCAGGGCAAAACATGCCCTTCAGGATCTTCTCAATCCACATCAGCCAGTCTTCTGCTTCTATAGGTCTGCCACCTGAAAACAGTGGATGCTTCATATCCTGAAACAGCTTCAGGTTCTTATCCATAGGCCGACCTCCACCTCCACTGCCACTGGCCTGATTTTGGGAAGTCCTAATCATCTGAGTCATCACCTCCATCATCTGCGTGAATGACTCCATAGTGTCGTTTCTTCGAGGTTCTGCTACCTCTGGTAGCTCCCTCCCTTCCTCCATATTAATGACATCAGTGGCATTCTGTTCAGGATCCATACTTCTGAGATAAAACACATCAATCATAAGTCATAAATAATCATAAAATTACACTTCCTACACATTCTAAGACTCAATCAATCATCCTATAGGCTCTTTCATTAATCATTATTAAATCTTTGCTCTGATACCACTATTGTCACGACCCAGCCCGGCTAGCCTGATTATATCGGGGCGGGAACAGACGATCGTACGGAAGAGCATAATACATAACATAATTTCATTTAAAACTTAAGATTAAAACATAAATATCATCTCAAAATACATGAAAGAGCCACTAATAAACTTCAAACTCAAATGTTATAACCTGATCAACTGTCTCATAACCATTAAAACTTTCAAATTCATCATCATAACATAAACTTTCATAATTACATAAACCTCAAACTCACGAACTACACTAAAACAAATATAAAGACTCAAACTGAAAACACAAAAAGGAACCTTTCATCTTGAGGTCCCCTACGACGATACATATTAGGTCGTCGAGCAGCCATCATTTCTCTCCTGAAAAAGATTTCCAAACGAGGAATGAGACAACATTCAACAGGTGAAAAACATTTATTTCAAATTTATGAAATATTTTCTTTTATCTTTCTTAAACATGTTATTAAGCATGCGAATAATAAAAGAATAGTGTAAACATTGATACTTAACTGTATAAAACAATTTCAATAATCATTCCTTAGACTTTTTCCTTATTCCATATCTTCCTTTACTTTCTTTTCCATAAACATTTCATATTTCCTTAAATGCATAATTTTCATAGTCATAAAATATAAATCACCCGTCCCGAAAGTGCCTGATTTTGTACTGATCAGGTACACAGTCAATTATTTGGCCATTTCCTTTACCATAGGCTCTACGAGCCTCCTTTACCATTGGCTTTACAAGCCACCTTTACCATTGGCTTTACGAGCCACCTTTACCATTTTTGACACTTCCGGATCAACATGCACATGCACTTTAATATAATACTTTCATCAAAGGGCTTTGAAAATCAATCAATGTCTCGTATGATTTCCTCTA
>NW_021363834.1:0-205 GCF_001605985.2 Dendrobium catenatum | reverse complement strand
AAGTACTCGGTGGTATGGGCAATAATTCGGGTCACCAATATGTTTCGATTCTTCGGGCCTCTTGCACTCTGGCAGTTCTAGGCCAGCTTTTAACGCTTGTCAAAATAACTTGGCAACACTCTCCCTCTTAAATGAATATTCTTTATTCATTCTTTCCTTGAGGGACGGGAATGTTCGATCACCATTTCCCGTTATTTGTCTCGGG
>NW_021363833.1:0-302 GCF_001605985.2 Dendrobium catenatum | reverse complement strand
GTTCTTCTAAAAAAGTTTCACCTCTCATGCTACACACAATCAATGATTCCAAGAAAGGTTTTAGATTAAATTCATAAACTTGCTTTAGTACAAAACATGTAACATTTTCCATGAATTTGCAACCCATAATGCCTTCTAGCAAGTCAAGAAACCACCACATACTTCTTTTAAAATTTCAAAAGAAACCACTTATGTAATCATACAACTTTTTTTCATGCTACATATACATGGACAAATATAAGGCCCCAAGAGATAAGACGTACAAGAGTCATCAAATTTTTCAACATAAGGTGAATCATAGA
>NW_021363832.1:0-275 GCF_001605985.2 Dendrobium catenatum | reverse complement strand
TATGAATAGAAAAAAAACAATATATAAAAATATTTGTAATAATAATATACATTTAAAATATTATCAAATTAAACATAATAATTAATGTTAACAAAATTCATATTATATTAATTCGATGCAATATTATACATAGAATAATTATCTTATTCATAAAATCTTGTTAACAATTTGATTATAATCAATTAATAAATATAATTTATACTAAATCATTCATAAAAATGTTTTCTAAGGTATATATATACATGAAAAAAATGCTAAATGAAAAAGTAAAAATT
>NW_021363831.1:0-238 GCF_001605985.2 Dendrobium catenatum | reverse complement strand
TAATTTAATATTTTTTAAATATTTTCTATTAAATAAAATTATTTAAATCAGTCTGTTCTTAAGAGTCGGGATCGGTTCAACGGTTGACCAGTTGAACTGGCGGTTCAAACCGGTTTGATGCTAGTCCGGTTTTCCAAGAGGACTGAACCAGCCATAAGACTAGTTCACGGTTGAACCGGTCTAACCGGCCGGTCCAGTCCGATTTTCAAAACAATGAATATTTTACAATGAAATTGTC
>NW_021363830.1:0-231 GCF_001605985.2 Dendrobium catenatum | reverse complement strand
TTAAATTAAATAAATTGATTTAATAGAGGTCACTTTGGTGACGTATTATTTCAATTTAATTTAATTTTGAATTAATGAATAATTATATCAAATGAAAAAATTTTCTCATAAGATAAAATTGTATTATTCTCTCATCATATACAAAATTAAGTCATCAAATGTTGCTTTGACTATAACAGGACAAAACTTGAATCCATAAGCAATATTAATCAAGAGTTAAAGAAATGATTT
>NW_021363829.1:0-228 GCF_001605985.2 Dendrobium catenatum | reverse complement strand
ATCAAAACATAAGACATGAAAATAGGTTTGCAACAGACTACTCATATTATATTTAATGAATCTGATAATTCTAGAGAGTCTAAGGTAGAAGAAGAATAGGTTGTAAAAATTATCTAAAGATTAGAATCTATAAATTTAGAGGAAAGGGTAGAACCTGAAAATGCATTGCCTAGAGAATAGAGATATTCTTCAAGTCATCCTAAAGAACTGATCTTAGGAGACCCATAT
>NW_021363828.1:0-526 GCF_001605985.2 Dendrobium catenatum | reverse complement strand
AAGAAGAGCAACTCGTGCTTGAAACTCTATTTCAAAAGTATATATATAAATCATGCTTTTATATACTCATGTAAATGTTTGAATCACGACAAACTTTATCCAACGATCTATATCGAATATTATAATAAAGAGCGAGAGAGATGATATGCGAAACTTTCATGCCAAGTGCGTTCTTAAAGCTTTAGACAATGTTTCACCGGAATCAGCAAATATGCCCATAAATCTCACAAGTAAGAACTACTCCAGGAAACTATTCTTTCTTTCTTTTTTTTTTTTAGAATTTCATTTGGAAACCTCTAGATAGTATATTAGCAACACTTCAAATAAGGGATGCCACCGTACAAAACTCCAATGCATATCAAACAATCATGATCTCTTTCCAACGACATTTTACAAACAACTTGACGCACAATGGTTGCAAAGTTATATAAAGCAAGCTACCATAAAAACCAATATTTATACACCTATTTTATCACAAAGTTACCAATAGTCTATATAAAGAAATTTTTCTTTCATGATTTATGTG
>NW_021363827.1:0-244 GCF_001605985.2 Dendrobium catenatum | reverse complement strand
CCCAACCCCCCACCAAAAAAAAAAAAACAAAAAAGTCACACATTGTCCTCAAGGTGGAAGGTTGGGAACAGTCTCCCGGTCGTCTCGTAAGGCTCCCATGTGGCATCATGCTCTAGCAGATCCTTCCACTTAATTAGCACCTCTTGTGTCACCGTCTCTCCTCTGCACACAGCTACTACTTCTAGGGATTCAAAAATGACCTCCATATCCTTTGTCAAAGTCGACGGTAGTGCGGATGGTGTGT
>NW_021363826.1:0-216 GCF_001605985.2 Dendrobium catenatum | reverse complement strand
GGTTTTCATACTTGTGCTAACTGGACTGGCCCCTTGCGCTCTCGGATCACATGGGATTTCATTAGCAAAGCTATGAACCTCTTCAAAAGGTGTATAGAAAAGAAATATGGAAATTGGCCTTGCATCTAGGGGTTCAAAAGAGGGGACTCGGCTGCTTGGAAAGTGCTATGCGATGGGGCGAATAGCTTGTGCTGTTGTTTTCGCTGGAGGGTCTGT
>NW_021363825.1:0-231 GCF_001605985.2 Dendrobium catenatum | reverse complement strand
GATTGTTTAACCTCATTTGTCCCTTCATAAGTTATACAAAGTCTATCACATATGTCCTTTCCGCTTTTGCAAGTGGAAACCAGCATGTAGTCTTCAGATTTTAAAGCACAAAAGAAACTATTTAGACATTTGGTATTTAATTGTGCTAAGTCACGTTCTTCTATAGTCCAATCTGTAAAAGATGTTTCTACACCAACTCCATCAACTAATCTAGTTGGTTTTGTGTAACCT
>NW_021363824.1:0-1309 GCF_001605985.2 Dendrobium catenatum | reverse complement strand
CATCGCGTCAGAAAACCATGCATGCTTTTCTCTAGCGTGGTGGGAAGGGAATCCGGTGTGACGCCTGCGGCGAGGCGGAGTCAAATATAAAATTGCTCATTTTCGAACTGGTACCCGAAGACCATGCACGTCTTTCTCTGACGTGGTGGGGGATGAAAATTATGGCTCGGTATCCTATGACACTAGCCGAGCACGCTTTTCTCTAGTGTGGCGGGAGGTCCAGTTTCCTGTAGTTTTCCCTAAATGGGGGAGACGCCGGGAGGATGCCAAAATTTTTTTCTGAGAAAGACAAGGACATGAAGAAATTTTGGACAATAAGGACTTGTATTTGAATACAAATCAAATGACTAAAAAGTCTTGAACTTAAATAAATGAAATTGAATGAACTAAGCCTGAACCATATGCAAAGGAACTCAAACTCAAATGAACTAAGTGCAGTGAACTTAAACTTAATTCAAACTCAAATAAGCAGTAAAATTTTGGACAGCAGGGGACTCGAACGAATGGAAGAGGTTTATCAAGAACCTGAACTATACTTGCACACCGAACTTGTGGACTTTTGAATAATAGAGGACTTGATTGGAAAATACCAGAATGAGCTTGAACTTGACTTAAACCTAGACTTAAACATCGAGTCTAAATAAAGTACGAAGTGACATAAAATTCAAGCGACTAATAAAGAGCTGAATTTTGAATTATTAAATGCTTGGTCAAACATGCATTCGCTAGATGACAATCATGATTGTTCAAACAAGGATCGATCAAAAGACTTATGGCTCTCTCACAAGCAGCAATGCAAAGATCTTTGAATGAACATTAAAATAACCACTTTGATATTTTAAATGCATTCAAGCAGATATTATGCAAGCAAATAAAGGTTTATGCATAAGTTGATCATGGATCTTAGCATGGAGTTTTTGGATGACTACACTTGACTTGTAAGAGTCATGTGAGTTGAAATAAAATATTAAGGAGCATGAAATGAAAATCATCATGCACATGGCAAATCCTCTTTGAAGATCAGGAGTTTGTAAGTGGAACTTGTTTGCAAGAAACGAAAGGATTGTAAAGGATATGATTTGGTCACAAAGTTGGGAACTCCTCTATGAATTTAGGGACTGCTTTGCCTGGACATATAATAAGATGCCTGACTTATCCCCTGATGTAGCAGTTTACAAACTAGCCATTAAACCCGATGCAATTTGTTGCGAATCTATGGTTTATGATTTTGATGATAGCAAACATTCATTATTTTTCTATGATTGTCTTATATGCTAACGTTTCAGGTCCACACGATCAGACTGCAATC
>NW_021363823.1:0-634 GCF_001605985.2 Dendrobium catenatum | reverse complement strand
GACATATATAATGTTTTCATCGCTCGTTCTTTGGCATATCTCTCGTCTTCCTAGGGCTTACTTGGGGGGCGTCCCTTTAGCAGCCTTGGCTGCCGGTTCGCTCAGGGAAGTTTTTCTTTTCCCTGCTTCCTGTGCTTCTTGTTCTTTTCGTGCTATTTTGTGTTTTTTTCCAGCCATTTGTGGCTGGAATGGCACCGAAGCACTTGTTGGACCCTAGTTTTTTGCCTGGTTCTAATTATTCAAATTCTTTCGCCTATGTATTAGCTGGTTCTCCATCTAATGTGCGTTTCTCGGAGCTTAAGTCTTCATCTTTCCATGGTCTGCCCTCCCTATGAGTATCTGAGGAAGAAATTTGGGCCCATATTACGCCCTTCCAGTTTTTGCTTGTCTTTTTTTTTTCCATCCCGGCGGTTTAGTCTATACTCCATTCAGAGATTTTTTTTTTCAATCTGAAACTTATAGCTAATTTTTCTATCACTTTGCTCGATTCTTCGCACATCCTAGTTAATCTCTGGAATGACCTATATTATAGCCAGGTTTTTATCCATCATTCTTACCTGGTCTATAACTGCTATATGAAATTAACGAATGGTCTCCTTCTTTGGATATCATTGTTGAATGCCCAATTATTCCT
>NW_021363822.1:0-285 GCF_001605985.2 Dendrobium catenatum | reverse complement strand
CACATGCAAAAATCAATCGATTGCAAGAAAGTAGTCAAGCGAATTTTCCAAAAATCAAAAGTAATATTTTTAAATAAAGGTGGTCTTGTGATTGAATATCCTTCCGCTATATTACGATTAGAAAAGTTAGCCATGGATCAAAAACAAAAGCTTTTAAAAGTTATTTTTTGAAAACAGCTCTGATGCCACTTGAAAGTGCTTAGATGACACTAAAAAGTGCTCTGATACCACTTGAAAGTTCGTTAGGAATGTTAAGCCCTTATGAATTGGCCCAAGGCTAACAAA
>NW_021363821.1:0-214 GCF_001605985.2 Dendrobium catenatum | reverse complement strand
CCCGACCTCCATCACCAGACAACGGTCTTTCAGACCCCAGTCTCCTACCGACTATGGTCCTTCCGGCCTTCATCGCCTACTACGGTCCATCTGACCTCCATCACCAGACAACGGTCTTTCAGACCCCAATCTCCTACCGACTACGGTCTTTCAGGCCTTCGTCGCCTACTATGATCTTTCCGACCTCCATCAACAGACAATGGTCTTTCTGACC
>NW_021363820.1:0-296 GCF_001605985.2 Dendrobium catenatum | reverse complement strand
AACGATAAAAGATTATATTTATCCCACCTTTTACGTTCTTTCTGCGTATATTCTTTGTATATTATGTGTATATTCTTCATATATTTTGCTTATTTTCCGTATATATGTTAAAGACTCAAACCCTAATATTTTGTAATAAATCGTTTGAATCTTAAATCATAAAAATAAACTTCCAATAAAGAAAAACAATTAGCGTAAATAATTATTGATTTATGTTGTTACTTTTCTACTCTTTGCGTACCGTATGCGTATACTATGTGTATGGTTTGCGTATATTATGCGTAAATAATGCGTAT
>NW_021363819.1:0-222 GCF_001605985.2 Dendrobium catenatum | reverse complement strand
TTGAAGGAGATAATATGCAAGTCTTCAATTGGTTATAGAAATCTATGAAAATGATTAAAGTTCTTTATGAAAAGTTGCTAGAGCATGATATCACCATCTTAACTCAGTTTAAGAAGGTCTCTTTTCAACACATTCCAAAAATATGTAATTTTGATGTACATAGCTTTTTGGTTATATTAGGATATATTTTTTGGAATGATATTTTAGAAAATAATATCCACT
>NW_021363818.1:0-275 GCF_001605985.2 Dendrobium catenatum | reverse complement strand
ATAATGAGAACTTCTGCTCCACTCAGCTTCCTTTAGCAACGACTTGAATATTTCTTTCCACTTCATAATATATAGATAAATTCACAACTCTATTCAATAGCTTCTTAAATGTTTATGACGATATAATTAATGTTGAATGTGAACTCACACTGTTTTGAAGAATTTTCTTCACGCCATGACCATGTCTCTTAGGGAACTTGAGAGAAATATCTGGAACTAAATTGTCTAGGGCAGTGAACATAACTTTGCTATGGCTTGTCAGAGATTCTCCCTCC
>NW_021363817.1:0-277 GCF_001605985.2 Dendrobium catenatum | reverse complement strand
AAATCAAAATCAGATCGGAACTGAAACAGACATATATAATATCAGAAACAGATCAGAACGGAACAGATATCAGATATTAGATATATAATTAATAGCTAAATTCCCTGACACTGACTGAATCTCATAGGATCCAGGCCCCTTATGAATCCCTTTGTGCTCACGGCACCAGAACAGATGTGCTTATCGCACCAGAATACATATATAGTGCTTATAGCACCTAAACAGATTTCCTCGGATTCAGAACAGAACAGAATTCAGATTGAGCTCATTTCAGATT
>NW_021363816.1:0-244 GCF_001605985.2 Dendrobium catenatum | reverse complement strand
GAACCCCAATTGGTGAATAAAACATTACGCGCCTTAGAGCCACATGTAACTTGAATGGTCAAATGACCTCCGAATGCCAAATGGATGGTATCGCTGCGATCAGGACACTGAACTCTGCTGAGTCGAGGTCCCTCGCAATTGAATCGGATGAGATCAGTCAAAAGAGATGAACAACACCCGAAATTCAAGCAAGAGACTGATCAAACAATCCCGGATCGACGAATAGACTTCATCGTTGCGTCCG
>NW_021363815.1:0-956 GCF_001605985.2 Dendrobium catenatum | reverse complement strand
GTCATAGACTATTCTTTTAACATTTTGGTGCCTTAATGTCATCAGAATTTAGTGATATTAGACTTGTTGGATTCCTCTAGTCAAGAGGCTCGATTTAACTATAAGAATGCATGATTTGGATATCATTTAATCCTCTAATTAATGTCTCAACATATTGAACCATGCTTCAAGTGTTTAATCTAGGCTCATTTGGAGTCAGATCGAATTGCTTTTGTTTTGTATGATTTCATTACATTGAGGCATTCAATATTTGTCTATTATGTATACTAAAATTGGAGTTTATATTATAATTCTTATTCTTAATTTAATTTTAAAAAAATTCAATTCAAATGTTATATTAAGATTTGTATTTGATCAGATGAGTTCTTTTGGTGATTTATCAACGACAATATTCATTGAAACATAAGAAATATTATAGAGTTAGTGGCAGATTCCAAACTTCCTATCAACCGGTTGTTATAACAAAGTTCAGCTGATTAGGTATGATATTTTACTTTAGGTATAGTGTCAATGCGTGGCTAATGCTGCAAGACATGGAAATTGAGAGATCGTTTATCCCCAACTTCTTCCCATTGAGGTTTTTAGATAATTAAATTTGTCATATGAGTGCTGATTTTTTTCTCTACTTCTTTCCAGTTATGTGTAGTTGACTGCAAATTTTTCACCTGAATCTTTTATTCATGGGGATATGAATTCATCTCTTCTGCGCCTTTAGCTGTTAGAGAAGATCTAGGTTTCATTTGGGATGGTTTTCTTATTGTTTCTTAAAGTAACTTTGTTGTAGAAAAATTAAAAAATTGTACTAGAAAGACACTTTAAGAAGCAATAAGAAAGACATCCCAAACGAAGCCCTAGTCTTCCAATAGCCAAGATGGTATACAACAGAAGGAATACAGTTCCATTGGTAACTTTGTTACTGGCTTAGCTACATTGACTGTGAAAGCTTACAATTATAT
>NW_021363814.1:0-233 GCF_001605985.2 Dendrobium catenatum | reverse complement strand
TTGGTCAACTCTAGCTCCCTCCTTGCTTAAGTGGACGAATGTATTCCTCATCGCTTGTGTGGCTATGATTGTGGTTATCAACAGATGTTGAAAAGTTAGCACCCTTTTGTAGGGCCATCTTTATCAGTCTATTAGTTCTGAGAATCATTCGTGGGTACTTTTTCTCAGGCCATTTCTTTGATCTCGCCCTAATGTGTCTTGAATCATCTTGGTGATTATCTCTTCCATCTCCA
>NW_021363813.1:0-328 GCF_001605985.2 Dendrobium catenatum | reverse complement strand
GCCCTCATTGGCAATTATTGAGAAAGTTGAAAAATTTTATAAATCAACTTTTTAAATACTTAGGATAAAAAAATATCCCAATCATCTTTAATTAACAAATGAAAATGAATGTTAGAATACCTACCTGAAATAGTTTTGATCGACCTCTGATCTGAATCCTCTAGGTACTCTTTTAAAAGAATGAAGCTAACTTGTTTGACATTATGCTATAACCAATCCTTCAAGGTGAATTATTATTTTATTAGGTGGCCCAACATGCATTGGTAGGGGAAAACATTGGCCTCATCCCTTGTGTTTGCCTCTTTCAATTTTTTGGCCTTTTGCAATC
>NW_021363812.1:0-1846 GCF_001605985.2 Dendrobium catenatum | reverse complement strand
AGCACAAAAGTATTTTTGGTTGCCTTTCTTATTGGACTCCTTAAGCAAATCATCCGCAAGCAAAATGTTATCAGTGATGATTCTATCCTTAATAAAGCCAGACTGACTAGGGTGGATAATATAAGGCATAACATCCTTCATTCTGTTTGCTAAAATTTTGGCAATGATTTTATAAAAGGTATTACAGAGAGAAATAGGTCTATAATCTGTAATGTCCTGAGCTTGGGGTCTTTTAGCAATCAGAGCAAGAGCAGTGGCCTTGGCGTGCTTAGGCATAGAGCCAGTGGAGAAGAAGGATAGAATGGCATCACATAGCTGCTTTCCAATAATATGCCACATGGATTTGTAAAATTCAAAGGAGTAGCCATCCGGCCCCGGGGCCGAGGAATTGGGTGCAGAGAATAAAACATGTTTAATCTCGTCAATGGTGACAGGCGCAACAAGTTGGGTGGCAAAGCTATCAGGGACAGTAAGAAAAACAGGAGCATTCCCAAAGGCATAGTGAGGAGGAGCAGTATTGAATAGCTTGTTAAAATGGTGAACAATAGCATTGTTGAGTTCATTGGGATCAGAAAAGGTCCCTTCAGAAGTTGTGATGCTTTTGATAAAATTGGTGTTATGACGAGCATTGATCTTAGAATAGAGGAATTTAAGATCATCTTCCCCACAAGATAGCCATTTAGCTTTTGCTCTTTGAATAACCCAATCAGACCAGTTGGAATTTCTCTCAAGAAGCTTGTGGTTAACCTCCTTCAATGCCAAATTGAGATGTGAATCAAGGGGAGCATCATGAATTTTCTTCAGAATATGATTTTGGGCATTTTTAAGCTCAGTAATTTCAGATTTAAGGTCAATAGAAGAAACCCAGTTCTTAGATTTTATGTTAAGCTTAAGAGTCTTAAGCTTCTGATAGAAGGAGTAAATCGGGCTGCTGTGGTATTTTTGAGAGAACACAGAAATCAGTTCGTCCCAAAATTCAGGTTTATTGACCCAGTAATTCTTGAAGAGAAATCTATGCTTGTGCTGAATTTTGTTGGCATTATGCAAAATGATGGGAGAATGATCAGAAATCTGCGGGTCATCCACCATATAATAAGAACTAGGATAAGTCTGTAACCAGGCATCATTTACTAGCATTCTATCCAGCTTAATATGTATAGGGTTGTCGGTACGTTGGTTAAACCAAGTGAAAAAATGTCCCACAGAGGCAAGATCATGAGCGCCAATGTTGAAGATGAGGTTGCTAAAATCAGAAACCTTACTATTAGTAAGCAAAGATCCCCCAGCCTTTTCATTAGTGTATCTACAACAATTAAAATCTCCAAGAATGATCCAAGGAGAGTTGATATCAGCAGCAATATCCAATAAGTCCCTCCAGAGATTTTGTCTTTCATCCAAAGAATTTGAAGCATAGACTACAGATACCAAAAAAGATTTCGTATTTCCATAAAAGGCCTAGCCATGAATCAGCTGACTGGAAGTAAAAATAGGGTTAAAGCTCACATTCAATGAGTTCCATTTCACCCAAATTCTGCCGGGGCTAGCAAGAGCAAAGTTATCAAAAGAACCTTCTTGAGGGAAAATGGCGTGTGTTGAAAGGAACCAAGTGTTGCTGTAATTGGGAGTAGAAATTCTAGTTTCTAGAATAAACATAAGGTCAATGTTGTAAGTGTTAACAAGTTTCTTGCAACACAAAGTTTTTTCAGGGCTATTAAACCCACGGGTGTTCCACGCCGCCAACAAAGGAAGGCTGGTCATTGGGATTTGGAAGTGGGGGTGTTGGCCTTCTTGGCTGATTTTCCTCTGGTGACTTTGGGTTGGGTATTAGAGGTAGGTGGCTGTGAGG
>NW_021363811.1:0-331 GCF_001605985.2 Dendrobium catenatum | reverse complement strand
GAGCTTGGATTAACAATTTTTGAATTTCTAACCTTTCATTATGCGTTGTCAATATATTCCTTACTAAGTTTTTGAATAAAATCAAGAGGTAACTTTCTCATTTCAAGAAAATTTAAATTTTCAATCTAATTCTTCTAAAAACATCTTCTTCATCAGATCATGGATAATTTTTATGTTTTGTTAGTCAGTTTTTTTTACTATTTTAGTTTTTGTGCTCTTCTTTTTTATAATATTAAAGGGGGAGAATGTACTGTTATTTTTATATTTGTTTTAGTTATTTATTTTATTTTACTTCTTTTATTTTAAAATAAAAATTTTAAAAAAAGAAAGA
>NW_021363810.1:0-214 GCF_001605985.2 Dendrobium catenatum | reverse complement strand
ACTTGAATTTAAAATTCAAAATAGACCTAAAATAAATACTTTCCTAAAATAAAAGAATTAATTTAGGAAAGATTGCAAAATCAAATTCAGATTTTTGAATTTCAAAATTAACCAAATTAATCTACTACCCAATTAGGAAATGCAAGGGGGAAGAGAAGTGGGGAGGGGTTGGCTTGGCCGGCGGCTAGGAAATTGGGGCCGGCAGCATTGGGGT
>NW_021363809.1:0-345 GCF_001605985.2 Dendrobium catenatum | reverse complement strand
GGAGTCATAAGGGGTTTATAGATATGCCGACGGGCGACCGACGGGCAATAGAGTGACTACTCTTTTTATAGAAACCAACGTATGGATATCTACAACAGCAATATGGATTCTACAACAGCAACATAGTTAGTTGATTGTACTTGTCCAGTATTATCGTATTGACTGCATGTTTACTGTATTGACTTACAGATTTATTGCTTTATCAATTTCTGCCTTATTGATTGGATTGGATTGACAGATTTTCTTTTACTGTACAGATTTCATTGATGAATTCAAAGCATTGATTGATCGCTGAACATTGATACTATTGAGCATTGATATGGACATGGATGGATATAGATATCG